>NC_060884.1:36263108-36269185 GCF_014805685.1 Silurus meridionalis | reverse complement strand
GTTTTAATATTACATTTTGCACTTTATTACCAAATAACAATATTTCTAATGTATTCCAAAATCCTTAATTTGGAAAACCAATAATATTGTTAATAATTGTATCATATATGTACACTTTAATGTAGTGTGTATGCTCTGTATATTTGCTCTCCCTGTGTGTTGTTTCTTATCCTTGGATAGAGCCCTTATTCCCACATCTATTTCCTTTGTGAAAAGTCTGTTGGAGTGGTTGTTCTACTGTGGGAGTTGGAAAATACATTATAACAAATAATAAATACTATTAAATTAAATTAAAACAATTAACAGACAAATGCATCCACATCTGACTACATGTTTATTATCCTTAATAATTATTTAACATTTAGGGTGGTAAAACAAACCGGGGGAAAAGCATTTAAACTGCTCTTTTTTTTTTTTTTAATAATCTAAATAAATCTTTGTACAGTTTAATTGGTGCATCTGTTTCTCTGCAGCAGGACAACAGACTGTTCTTCTGTCACAGAAACATGCAAAGCATCAGGCCTGTCAGAACGATACTAAAGTTCCTGTTCTGTTAAACACTGTTACTGGCTCTGAACCTAAATATGCTGCCTTCATCTGTGTCTTAAACAAAAGTTATGCTACACCCATTTCCCTTTAGACGTGTCAGAAAGAGCTCTTCAGGAAGTGTTTGTGTTAAATGTGAACTATGAGCCTCTGGTCAGTTCCAGTATGTAAACGATCATATGAAGGTGTAGGAGTGTTTAATATCAGCATTCTGCATGTGAACATCTTTCTCCATGTGAGTTATTTTTCCTTACAGTGCTCCAGGATACATTTTACTGAGGATATTAATGATAATAAATATAATATCAAATTTTAAATGTAATATTCTACTTCTACTGCCCCCTAGAGCACAAAACCTATAGCAGTTTCCAAAAAATTCTGATCAGACGGAGATTTTGCTCATCGGCCCAAAAACTAGTATACAGAAGCTCCAGCATCTCAACCTGCATTTAGACGGATGTTCTGTAACCACTAGTTCAACGGTTAACGACCTGTAAGTTATTTTAGACAGCATCTTATCTTTTAATAATCATATCAACCAAGTTACAAAAACAGCCTTCTTTCACCTTAGAAATATTTTTAAGTTAAGAAACATGTTGTCTATATCTGATGCAGAGAAGCTCGTCCATGCTCATGACCTCCAGAATAGACTATTGTAATGCATTAGGTGGATGTCTGCATCATTAATTAACAAGCTACAGTTAATTCAGAATGCGGCAGCAAGAGTTCTTACAAGGTCGAGAAAATATGATCATATAACCCCAATCTTATCGTCCCTACATTGGCTTCCTGTTAAGTTTCGAATAGACTTCAAACTACTACTACTCACTTATAAAACACTAAATGGTTTGGCTCCCATGTATCTCTCCAGTCTTTAACACGCTACAATCCGCCACGCCTGAGATCTCAAAACTCTGGGCTTCTAGTAGTTCCTAGAATAGCAAAGTCCACTGAAGGCGGTAGATCATTTTAACATTTAGCTCCTAAACTCTGGAATAGTCTTCCTGACAGTGTTCGGGGCTCAGACACACTCTCCCAGTTTAAGTGCAGATTGAAAACATATCTTTTTAGCAAAACCTACACATAACACACATCACATCATAACCTTGTGCTCCAGAACATCTGATCACATGCACATTATCAACTTGTGCTGTTAATATCATGAACAGCAGCTACGCTAATTCCTCTCCACTGCTTCTCTTTCTCTCCCCATCCCGAGGCTTTCTGAGGTTGGCCAACTCCAGTCACGTCCCACCTCATGAAGATTATGGACCTTTGAAGAAGTAGATGCCGAACTCGCAAACATCCCGAACCATCTAGAGACGTAAGTGCCAATTGATCCCACTACATGTGTGGAGTTTTGACATTGGACCTCCTGGAGTGTTAAAGGCTCTGGCATGCAGAAGCTGGTGTTGGATCAGTGATAATCACAAATGTTGAGCTCAGTAGCTCCTAGTTTTTAATCTAACCTGTAGAAAGAACATTACTTATAATCTTATACTGCAGTGCTCATTTTAGTTCTCTCTCTCTAGTGTTCTTTATTGTTGAAAGATTTATGATCAAACTCTTGATGTCACCCAAATGAGGATGGGTTCCCCTTTTGAGTCTGGTTCCTCTCAAGGTTCCTTCCTCATTACATCTAAGGGAGTTTTTCCTTGCCACAGTCACCACGGCTGCTCATCATGGATAAATGCACACCGTTCACCTTGACTGTTGATTTCTGAAAAGCTGCTTTGAGACAATGTCTGTTGTGAAAAGCGCTATAGAAATAAACTTGACTTGACTTGACATTTAAGATCGCATCTCATGCATCTCATCAACATTCTTTTCATGAGTCTTCCATTAGGTTATAAAAATATATTTTTTTAGGTTCAGAACAATCAGTTTACAAGAATACCAGTATATTTAAACAAGAGTGGCATCGACTCAATTTCTTGGAGATCACCATATCCTCTTGCTTTTAATATATAGATGTCTATTTTTTGCTCACTTATGTTAAACAAGCAGACATGGTATAATGTTGCCATAAATGTCTATTGTAGAACATTTTTATATACACTTTTATTTGAGACACTTTTGAAAATGTTAAAAGGTGTAAATATCACCACAACTGTGGAATCACCTTGGAGCTCTAAACAATAGTTTTTAGAGCCGCCAATTTAAATTGGTTCGTTGCTTCTTCTGCCATCTAGAAGATGATGTGAGTAACACAGGAGGAAAACAGAAAATGCACTAGTGTGGCAGGAGAAACTCTTCAGTGATGTCATTTTAGAATTAATGAAATAAAATAAAACTCAGGAAATATCTCTTGAACACTATGTTTATAATATAATTCTGCAGTATTCAGTCTGTATTTTACTACCCAGATATGTTCATTATGGTGTTCATGCTGTATTATTTTTTCCCTAGTGATAGAATACTGTATACTATACAATACTATATACTAAATAATACGATATAATATACTTGTAATGCTACTCTATACTCCCTGAGGGTGTGGAAATGGATAAAGCAGGTGTTGGTGATTTTGATAATTTGTCTGATTATTTGAAACCTGCACTTGGTTTTTTTGTCTGTAGCCATATTGGCCTTCCGTCCTCACAGAGACGGATTTGTCGCTCAACAAAAACGTATATTTTTGAAAATGCTATCCATATTGGACACATTTAAAAGCGGCGTATTTTGCGTCGCAGTGTGGGCTGTGAAAGTCAGTAACTTCAGGAAGATTCTCACTGTGAGATGACACTAAATCAGCAGAGATCATGGTGATGATCAAAGAACTCACTGAAGAAGACACTGTGACGTACTACTGTGGAGTAGATAAAGATTGTAAAGACATTTTAACACTGGTGGAATTGAACGTAAAGGAAGGCGAGTCTCCCAACACGGTCTTCTTTTTATTTGTACATAGTTCTAGTGGCATTAACAAACAAAATACCAAGTTATTACAGGTCAAGTAAGCAGTTCCTGACAACAGAAGTGCAGGATTCTTTCATTAGTGTCCAAAACCTTCAAAATCTGTACACGTTAAGATTTTTCTGCTTGCTTGCAGATTTACATTCCTCCTCTTCATAAATTCATATTGTAGTGTCAGAAAGAAAAAAAGTTGAATCAGAAAGAATCTGGTAAAACAATGCATTTGCTGTTTTTCTTTAACAAGTTTAAGTATACAGTGTTGAAGTACCAATCAGATTCACAGCTGAACTCATGACACCAAATAAATGGAAATAAATGTTATCCATTACCAAAGCTTTAATTCATTGGTGTTTAACATAATAAAATTACACCACTGATATTTACAGGTACTGCAGCAGTACAGGTTTGATCACAAGAATAAAAGTGAAGCAAAAATATACGTGTACAACAAAAAAAAAGAGAGAAACAACTGTGAGAGACTGTGAATTAAAATATGAGCCTAGTAATAGTGAAAGTTTAAATTATAGTTTATTCTGAAAATACAGAATTCAGAAGATTCAAATTATATATATATAGCAGCCTCGTCACTTCAGTTCCATGTGGAAATAAGCTTTGTTCTAAAAAATAACTGCTCTATTTGTACTGCCATTATTGTTCTATTTACTAATTACCAATAATATCACAGGCAGTTGTTAGGTTTGTGTGATTTGGATTTGGGTGCTGACTCTAGACTCCTCACACAAAGTCTCTGTAATGTCATAATAGTTGATGCAGTGTGTCTCCATGTCTCTACAAACTTAGAAGTAACTGTCAGTCTGATCTGTGTGAAATAAACCCTGTATTCATGATCAGATGTCCAGGCTGCTTCAGCTCCACACCAGTATTCACTAAAGTCTGTTACAGTTGTTACATTTTTTGTTCTGTTCTGTCATCATACAGGGAGAATTTCCCCACATTTACATCTTTTCTACTTTCTTTAAAAGATTCATTATAAAAACAAACAGCAGGTTGCAGTCATTTGCAGAAAAACTTGGGGTTAGTCCTGAGGGACTGTGGGTATTTACAGCTTTTGTTTAAATCTCCTCCTACAGTTTTACTCATGGACTTCTCATAGGTTATTAGGGTCATCTGAATTAAATAGTAAAGTTCCACTGCCACATGACTGAAGCCCTAATGATGCAGAACTAAACAGATGAAGTCACGTGACTGACTGAAGTGTAGACAGAAAAGGCGTCTTCATTAATCTGTGGAACTGCATCATTACAACTGGTGGTATTGGAGTGAGAACTCACTGTAGCATGAGTCAAACCTTTAACAGATTTCTCAGCAAAGAGGCTTGTGGGTAACTGAGCTGTCAGGTAGATTTCCTGATCAGAGGGGATTGTGGGTAGTTGAGCAGTAGAATAAATGGAAGAATCACAGGAGATTGTAGGACCTGCCATCTCTGCAAAAACAGTTTAATATGTCTTAGAGGGGATTGTGGGTAGTTAAGCAGTTGAGTAAACTGTGGAAGTTTCAGCTTCTGAGGCAAAAAAATGTTTTGGTGTCGTTAATCTCCTCATAATCAGACAGCAAGAGAAACCTGAGAGATCAATAGAAACACACATATATTTGTCCTTTTCTTAATCTACAATAAGGTTTCTAACTAAACAGACTAATAAAAATATAAAGTGAATTACCCCTTGGCAACTTCCTGAGTTTTGGACAGAATATTCAACAACAGAATCTGTACCTGCTGGGGGAAAAAAAAACAACAAAAAAAGGTTACCAAATCAGTAAGTATTAATGCTGCTATTTTTTTCAGTTTGTGATGTCATGATCTTCAGACATTCTGCATTTATTCATCTACCATAAATATAAAGAAAAAAATACACCCTTGTGAAAATGGCATGAAATAAAAACATATTTTTTGAGATAAAAATAATATCATGGTTACAAAAGTGTGTTTGATAGTTTAAAATGTGGAATGTGGCTGCTTTAAATGAACTCTTCACATTCAAACTCAAATCAGGATCAGATGTTTCTGTAGGAATTATTTCCAGTGTTTGTTTCATCCAACTTCTTAATGCACAAGTTAATGATCAAGAGAAGGTTATAAAATAATCTCCCAGTCATTAGATGTAACAGGAACACCAAAAAGGCCAAAATATAAAATGGGGCATCACTGTGACTTTACCCAGAACAGGACCTCCCTCCTAAAATATTTATTGACAAGACATAATATATGAGAGTGGCTACGTGCATACATACAGTATGAACAAAGGAGTAGCTTCAAATGAAGAGTAGGTTTTGGAATGTTCCAGTCAGAGCCTGGATCTAAATGCTGCCAAAAACCCATGGAATGATTTGAACAGCGCTGTACACAAAAGATTCCCTCACAATATAACAGATCTACAGTAGAACATATTTGCATGACAAAACTGCTCCAAAAGTCAGTGCTAAACGGTAGACTCCCAAAAGACAAGGTAAAACAGCTGTAGGAAAAGGTGCAGTTCGTGCATGAACTGGATATGTGTTGACAATAAGTTTTTTTTATTATTTAGATTTCTCTGTCTGGATATAATAAATTCTGTTTTAGTTGCATTTGCATCTGCATTACAAGATACATGTTTATA
>NC_060884.1:36255976-36263008 GCF_014805685.1 Silurus meridionalis | reverse complement strand
TCTGATATACACATACACACACACACACACACACACACACACATAGACCACACACTCAGAGTTGCTTGCTCACCCAAATCTAATTAAATGTGCTGAGCTCATTGCTTGTTTGATTTATGAAAACAGTAATGAGATGAGCACAGCTATAATTTTACTAAATCAGAACTTTAGATCTAACTAAAGAGGCCAGCTTATGACTCTGGAATGCAGGCAGGTCATTTCAGCACACAGACTCTTCTTTTTTGAGATATGCTGCTGTAATGAATGCAGTATGTGGTTTTGTGGTCTATCTTGCTCAAATATGCATAGCCTTTCCTGAAAAAGACATTGTATGGAGGCATTTGTTGCTCTAAAACCTGTATATACCTTTTAGCATTGATGGTGCCTTTCCAGATATGTAAGCAATAATGCACCCCTATATCATCAGACATGCATGCTTTTAAGCTGAGCACAAATAACAAGCTAGATGGTCCCTATGATCTTTAGTCCAGAGGACACAGTGGACATTGTTTCCAAAAGGAATTAAAATTTTCAATTTTCCACTTTGTTTCAGTTTAATTTAGGAGAGATTTGGCCCAGAGAACATGTGTTTTTATCTTTGGATGATACATCTTTACCCTGCATTTGTGGATGAAATGGCAAACTGTGATTAAGATAATGATTTCTGGATGTGTTTCTGAGCCCATGCAGTGATCTATATTACATACTTCTCAGAATCTTTCTTAGACTTTATTTTATATTATGTACTGTGAGCTATTCAAAGTCTTTGCAATCTGATGTTGAGAAACTTTATTCTGAAATTGTTTCACAATTTGTTCAACATTAAATATATGAATATCTTACAGTACATAATACTAAATAAATTGCCCATCTTTCCTCCTAAGAGTTAAGAGTAAAGTTCAGGCAGCATATTCTTTCAAGCAACAAGTATTAAGTATTAAGTAACCAGTCTTTTGTTGCCCCTGTCCCATTTTTTTGCTTTGCTTTTACCTTTTTTATATTTATATTACGCTCTGCACATTTTTACTTTTAAGAGACTCTGCCTCTTTTTTTCCCAAAATGTTTTTTTAGATGTGTTGCAGCCATTAAATTCAAAATTACTTTTTTCAAAAGGTACATTTTCTCAGTTTATACATTTAGAATGTTTTCTATATAAAATTGTAAATAGAATGCATGGTTATGAGATTTGCACATCATTGTAGATTTGCACATCATTGTAGTCATTGCAGTAGCATAAACTGTTGAAGTATCAACACATAATTGGGGTGTTATGTTAATTGGGGTGTTGTGTTGCTTGCTGCCATTGATTATGAGGAGACTGAAAACACCAGATTAGCTTCTGTCTCAAAAACTAACACCAACAGTTTATGCTACTGTTTAACCACCCACATTTCCATCGGGGCAGGAAATCTACTCCCCAGCTCATGTTTGACTCAAGGTTTGACTTATGCAACAGCGAGTTTTCACTCCAATGCCACCAGCTCTAATGATGCAGTTACATAGTTTAAGGAAGACGTTTAATGTGTATATGCTTCAGTCACATGACTTCATCTTTTTAGTTTTGCACCTAATTAAAGATATTACATTGTCTTGATATTAACTGTATATAACATCTGTTTATAACAGCATAACAACTGGAATTTTCTAAATATAATAATAAACGTGAATCCACTGTGTTGTTATTTTGTTCATTTTGCTAGCTTGGGGATTTCTATTTAGCGGTAATGTATTATGTGTTATAATGTATTATGTGTGTTAACCCAGCCATTATGGATGTACAAGCCAGTGCACTCTTAGTGCCGGTCCCAAGCCTGGGTAAATGGGGAGGGTTGCGTTAGGAAGGGCATCCAGTGTAAAATATGTGCCAAATCAAATATGCGGATCACAAATGAGAATTTCATACCGGATCGGTCGAGGCCCGGGTTAACAACGACCGCCACAGGTATCGTTAGCCGACAGGGTACCGGTGGAAATTGGCCTACTGTTGGCCGAAGGAGGAGAAGGAGAGGAGGAAGACGTCTACAGAGACGGCAGGGAAAGGAAAAGTGTAGGAGAGTGGAGGTTCAGGTTGGTACTTTAAATGTTGGTACTATGACGGGTAAAGGGAGAGGTAGCTGATATGATGGAGAGGAGAAAGGTAGATATGTTGTGTGTTCAGGAGACCAAGTGGAAAGGGAGTAAGGCAGGGAACATTGGAGGTGTTTAAACTGTTCTATCATGGTGTGGATGGAAAGAGAAATGGTGTAGGGGTGATTCTGAAGGAAGAATACAGTAAGAGTGTAGTGGAGGTGAAGAGAGTTTCTGATAGGGTGATGATCGTGAAGGTGGAAGTTGAAGGATGATGATGAATGTCATCAGTGCCTATGCTCCACAAGTTGGCTGTGAGATGGAGGAGAAAGAAAGATTCTGGAGTGAATTGGATGAAGTGGTAGATGGTGTACCCAGGAAAGAACGATTGGTGATTGGGGCAGACTTTGATGGGCATGTAGGTGAAGGGAACAGAGGTGATGAGGAGGTGATGGGTAGGTATGGTTTTAAGGAGAGGAATGTGGAAGGGCAGATGGTGGTAGATTTTGCCAAAAGGATGGAAATAGCAGTGGTGAACACGTATTTTAAGAAGAAGGAGGATCATAGGGTGACATATAAGAGTGGAGGAAGGTGCACACAAGTGGACTATGTGCTTTGCAGGAGATGCAACCTGAAGGAGATTGAGACTGTAAGGTGTTGGCAGGGGACAGTGTAGCTAGACAGCATCGGATGGTGGTCTGTAGGATGGTTTTGGAGGTGAAGAAGAAGAGGAGGAGAGTAAGGACTGAAAGAAGAATAAGATGGTGGAAACTGAAGGAGGATGAGTGTAGTGTGAGGTTCAGGGAAGAGGTCAGACAGGGGCTCAGTGGTGGTGAAGAGGTGCTGGATGATTGGGCAACTACTGCAGGAGTGATGAGGGAGGCAGCTAGAAAAGTACTTGGTGTGACATCTGGAAATAGAAAGCAAGACAAGGAGACGTGGTGGTGGAATGAGGAAGTGCAGGAGAGCATAGGAGAAAGAGGTTGGCAAAACAGAAGTGGGATAGACAGAGTGATGAGAAAAGTAGGCAGGAGTACAAGGAGATGCGGCAGCAGGTAAAAGTGATGTGGCGAAAGCCAAGGAAAAGGCATATGAGGAGCTGTATGAGAGGTTGGACACTAAGGAAGGAGAAAAGGATTTATACCGATTGGCCAGGCAGAGGGACTGAGCTGGGAAGGATGTACTGCAAGTTAGAGCAATAAAGGATGGAGAGGGAAATGTGTTGACTAGTGAGGAGAGTGTGTTGAGAAGGTGGAGGGAGTATTTTGAGCAGCTGATGAATGAGGAAAATCAGAGAGAGAGAAGGTTGGATGATGTGGAGTTGGTGAAGCAGGATGTAGATAGGATTAGTAAGGAGAAAGTGAGAGCAGCGATTAAGAGGATGAAAAATGGAAAGTCAGTTGGACCAGATGACATACCGGTGGAAGCATGGAGATGTTTAGGAAAGATGGCAGTGGAGTTTTTAACCAGATTGTTTAACAGGACACATTGGAAGGTGAGAAGATGCCTGAGGAATGGAGAAAGAGTGTGCTGGTACTGATCTTTAAGCATAAGGAGATGTGCAGACCTGCAGTAACTACAGGGGAATTAAGTTGATCACTCACACCATGAAGTTATGGGAAAGAGTAGTGGAAGCCAGGCTGAGAGAAGAGGTGTCCATCTGTGAGCAACAGTATGGTTTCATGCCGAGGAAGAGCACCACATATCCATTATTTGCTTTGAGGATGTTAATGGAGAAGTATAGAGAAGGACAGAAGTAATTGCATTGTGTATTTGTGGATTTAGAGAAAGCGTACGACAGAGTGCCAAGAGAGGAATTGTGGTATTGTATGAGGAAGTCAGGTGTGTCAGAGAAGTATGTGAGGGTGGTGCAAGACATGTATGAGGACAGTGTGACGGCAGTGAAGTGTGCAGTAGGTTCGACAGACTGGTTCATGGTGAAGGTTGGACTGCATCAAGGATGGTCCCTGAGCCCTTTCCTGTTTGCAGTGATGATGGACAGGTTGACGGACGAGGTCAGACAGGAGTCTTCCTGGACTATGATGTTTGCAGATGATATTGTGATTTGTGGTAGAGAGTAGGTTGAGAAGAGCCTGGAAAGGTGGAGATATGCGCTGGAGAGAAGGAGAATGAAAGTCAGTAGGAGTAAGTCAAGTCAAGTCAAGTCAAGTTTATTTGTATAGCGCTTTTCACAACAGACATTGTCTCAAAGCAGCTTTACACAAATCAACAGTGAAGGTAAACAATGTGTTTTTATCCCTGATGAGCAAGCCGTGGCGACTGTGGCAGGACAGTAAGACAGAGTACATGTGTGTGAATGAGAGGAGGGCAGTCGAGTGATGCGGTAGCAGGGAGAAGAGGTGGAGAAGGTGGAGGAGTTCAAGTACCTGGGGTCAACAATGCAAAGTAATGGAGAGTGTGTTAGAGAAGTAAAGAAAAGTGTACAGGCAGGGTGGAGTGGGTAGAGAAGAGTGACAGGAGTGATTTGTGATAGTAGGTATCTGCAAGAATGAAAGGGAAGTTTATAGGACTGTGGTGAGACCTGAGATGTTGTATGGTTTGGAGACAGTGGCATTAAGTAAATGACAGGAGGCGGAGCTGGAGGTAGTATAGCTGAAGATGTTAAGGTTTTCGTTGGGAGTGAAGACGATGGACAGGATTAGAAATTCGTTTATTAGAGGGACAGCACATGTAGGACATTTTGGAGACAAGGTGAGGGAGGTGAGATGGTTTGGGCATGTGCAGAGGAGGGACATGGGGTATAATGCTGAGGATGGAGCCACCAGAAAGGAGAAAAAGAGGAAGACCAAGGAGGAGGTTTATGGATGTGGTGAGGGAAGACATGCAGGTATTTGGTTTGAAAGAAACAGATGTAGAGGACAGGGGTATGAAGATGGATGATCCGCTGTGGAAGAAGAAGAAGAATTATTAAACCTTAAAAGTTGGGATGCTGTGTAAAATGTAAATAAAAACAGAATGCAATGATTTGGAAATCTCATTACCCCATATTTTAATCACAATAACACAAAGAAAACACAATCGATGTTTAAACTGAGAAAATAAGTTCGAAAGAAAAAAGAAGGTTATTTTGAATTAGAAAAACATTGGACCGGGGCAACAAATGGCTGTAAAAGAAATTGGTACTAAAAAAAAAACACTGGACGAACATTTTGCAACTAATTGGTTTAATTGATAACAGTTCAATAACATGATTGGGTATAAACTCAAAATTTGATTGTGTGAATATGTAGAGGTGTTATTCCCTGAACAGCAACAGTAACTGCTATGTGTTTTGTGCTCTAGAGGGCAGTAGAGGCTTTCTGGCATTAGAGTAGTACACACTGGCATGGAGTATTAATTATCCTCAGTGAAGTTAAACCTGGAGCACTGAGAGGAAGATGCTCACATGCAGAATGCAGATATTAAACACTCCTACACCTTCATATGGGTGTCACACTGGACCTGATCAGAGGCTCATGCTGTGTCAGAAATGTTAAATGTTTGAAAGATGATTATGTAGTTCACACATTTCACACACTTGCTGAACAGCTTTTTCTCACACAGCTAAAAGGGGAAATGGGCGCAACCTTAGTTTCCAGTAAAGACGCCGTTAAAAAATCAGCATATTCACAGAACAAAACAGAGACAGTAAGAGTGTGGAACAGAACAGGAGCTTTAATATCTTTCTGAAGTGGAGTTGGTGTGCAGATCTGTAAGTGTGAACTCAGGATGAAGATCTTCTTCCTCATCTTTACCCTCTGCCTGATCTCAGGTAAGGAAATGCACTTTATAATAATCCTCACTATTTGCAGCAGTGTTACATGAAGGAAGGTTTTGCTCAGATGGATATTTGGTGTTTTGTTAGATGGAGGAGCCTCCAGGGAAGTAACAGGATATTCAGGAGGTGGAGTCCTTATCAAGTGCAAGAATGATACAGAATACACACAAAACCCAAAATATTTCTGTAAGGGTTCATGGCCAGGCTGTTCTCACCAAATAAAGACAGGAAATAAAAACATGTGGGTAACTTCAGGAAGATTCTCACTGTTTGATGACACCAAATCAGCAGAGTTCAGCGTGATGATCAGAAAGCTCACTGTAGAGGACACTGGGTCGTATCAGTGTGGAGTGGATAAATCTTGGGGAAATGACATTTACACACCAGTGGAACTAAAAGTAAAGGAAGGTGAGTCTCCAACCACTGCCTTCTGTTTATCTTCACAAAGCTCCGGTGTCATTAGTAGACACAATACCATTGTATCACCCTTCTGTATTTTATAATAGTTACAATATTGGATCTTCTTTTGTATGGATGAAACCAAGTAATGCATCTTAACTTCAATTTCTGACTATCATTCAACTGTCCAGTTAAATCCAAAACATTCTCTGCTTACTGAATTTACCTGCTTCCTATTTAACATTTTTACCTTCAGTAAATAGATTCCAATTAATTCACATTTAATCTTTCATGATTCTGATCCCATCATTTATTTGTTTCATTTTTCCCAGATGTTTTTATATTTGTTTCTCTTTTGATGTCTTTTTGTCATTTTCTTTGTCCATGAGCAGTGTTGTGCTAGTTACTAAGAAATGGTAACTAGTTACAGTTACTCATTACTTCCTTCAAAAAGTAACTCAATTACTTTGTTGATTGCTTACACCAAAAAGTAATGCGTTACTGTTAGTTACTTTTTAAAAGAGCGTTCTTTAATGTTCCCATTAATGCCCTTTTATGCGTTATGGTCTATACAAACACAAAGTCATATTTAAACACTATTTTATTAAAGTCAGACCTGCACAAACTGAACGTATCACAAGGATTTCTTAAATAAATAACAAAACAAGCTGATATAATATTCACAATCAAAAACTAAAGCGGCTTCTGCATCATAAAAGCTGTTGTGTTGAGCTCTTAAAAATGTTCCTTTCACAGCTGAAGTATGAAAACTATCAATGTAGAACAGA
>NC_060884.1:36238129-36255876 GCF_014805685.1 Silurus meridionalis | reverse complement strand
AAAAATTCACTCTAAATTTGTAATCAGCGTCTCACCATCACATTCCACTACGGGAGCGCAGGAGGAGGAGATGCCCGACTGCATGGAATACAGGAGAACATCAAATCCCCTACCATTAGATAACTGCAGAACACAGTGTAAATAACGACATATTTTCCTTCAATAAATCTGGAAATGCAGCCATTACGCTCTCACACAGTCGTTACTCTTTTATGTTCTCATTTTCAGTCCTAACTATAATGATGTTCATGACAAAACTGGCATGAAGAAACGTGTTCACATGTCACATTTTCATCTTCAAATTGTATCACTGGTGATGATGCCACTAATTCATGCTGATTTTGCCAAGGTGTTAATGATCAGTGTAATTACTGTAAACATATAAATGCTGTGGTGACCCCCGTGTGTAATGCTGCATGATGGCACTGCTGGAGGATTACACCAATGGAAGATTAAGGAGAGAAGAGTCTCCAGGGACCATGATGATTTCGGCCCATGATGATGACTGGATAATAAGCTGATTTAGATTCCTACAGCTGTGCTCCTGGATCTATGTGATCTATGCAGCTGCAGGACGTGATGACTGGCTTCTTGGTGACTTTAACAACATAGAAAAAAAATGTTTGATCCACTGAAGGTCCAGGCAAAAAAAACTTAGGAAAAATCAAAAATCAAAGCAAAATTAGTTTGATCCTACCAGTTCGGCAGACTTCACGCTTTTTACTCTGTTTCCAGGTACGAAGTGATGGAATGGCTCGCCAGTCCCGGCCGGAATACGAATATTCAGCAAGGACAGGATTCAGGAACAATTTTCACAAAAATAAAAACCCAGCCAAGGAGAAGAATAAATCAGGAAAAAAATAAAGTTGTTTTTTTTTCCCAGAAAAGATTTATATTGTATTGCGTCAGTCTCATCAATTCCCGTTCAAACGAGCACACAATACTGTTAATTTGTGCAATCGCGGTTTCTCTCGGTCAAGTTCACTCTCATTCTGCCTGCTTGTCTGCTAACGTTCGGCAAGGGGCGGGACTAACTTTTCACCTCGCCAATGAGCAATCGGCTCAAAAAATTTAAATTTGAATTTATAAAAAAATTTTCCTGCATTTTTCTTCTTTCCTTTTTTATATATTTATACATTTTATAAAAATAATAATTATATAAAATGCCAAAAAAATGCTAGTGACCTAGGTTAATGACCTGGGTTACATTAAGTACAACACATACTTATTAATTATTTCCAGCACCTTTTGCTACAGCAGTTTTACCTTGTCTTTTGGGAGTCTATCAGTTTAGCACTGACTTTTGGACCAGTTTTGTTAAGCAAACGTGTCCTACTGTAGATCTGTTATATTGTGAGATAATCTCCTGCCACAGACACCAAAAATACTTTCTATTGATTACTATTCTATTAGTCGCTTCAGTTTTACGAAAAAAGGAAAATTTGTGTCCATGTACAAGAATCAATCGATTAAATTTTGTGACTATAATCACAAAATGCCATGAGTCTGGGCTCCACTGTACAGCACTGTTCAAATCATTCCATGTGTTTTGGCAGCATTTAGATCCAGGCTCTGACTGAAACATTCCAAAATCTACTTTTCTTTCGAAGCCATTCCTTTGTTCATACTGTATCTAAAGTGGTGTAAAAAGGTTTTTGCCCCCTTCCTGATTTCCTATTGTTTTGCATGTTTGTCACACTTTAAGGTTTTAAATCATCAAACTAATTTAAATATTAGTAAAAGATATTAAATTAAGGTTTTATTATTGAGGAAAACAAAATCCAAAACTACATGTCCGTGTGTGAAAAAGTGTTTGCCCCCTGTTAAAACTGTGTTTTTTTCACACCTAAGGTTAATTTCTATCACCACACCCAGGCCTGATTACTGCCACACCTGTTCACAATCAAGAAATCTCTTAAATAGGACCTGCCTGACAAGGTGAAGTAGACCAGAAGATCCTCAAAAGCTAGACAGCATGCCGAGAGCTAAAGCGATTCAGAAACAAACGAGAAAGAAAGTAATTTAGATTTATCAGTCTGAAAAAGGCTATAAAACATTTTTAAAGCTTTGGGATTAGATGTAAAGCTAATGTACATATAATGACTAGGAGATTATTTTATAACCTTCTCTTGATCATTAGCTGGTACATTAAGCAGTTGGATGAAACAAACAAAGAAAATAATTCCTACAGAAACATCTGATCCTTATTTGGGGTTATTCAGATTCACTTGATTTATAACAGGTTTATGAAATTACATTTCTACATGAGTTTAAATGTGAAGAGATCATTTAAAGCAGCCAGATTCCACATTATAAACTATCATATAAACTTTTGTAACACTGATATTGTCATTTTTATCTAAAAAATGCTTTTATTTCTTGCCATGCCATTTCATGCCATTTTCACAAGGGTGTGCAATTTTTTCATATATTTATTGTAGATAAATAAATGCAGAATGTCTGGAGATCATGACATCACAAAATGTAAATAGCAGCATTAATACATACAGATTCGGTGTCTGTTTTTTTTTTCCCCAGCAGGTACAGAGTCTGTTGTCCAGTATTCTGTCCAAACTCAGGAAGTGGCCAAGGGGTAATTATATTTTTTATTAGTCTGTTTAGTTAGAAACCTTATAATAGATTAAGTAAAGGACAAATATATGTGTGTTTCTGTTGATCTCTCAGGTTTCTCTTGCTGTCTGATTATGAGGAGATTAAAGACACCAAACAATTTTTTGCCTCAGAAGCTGAAACTTCCACAGTTTACTCAACTGCTTAACTACCCACAATCCCCTCTGAGTCTTCTCAAACTGTTTATGCAGAGATAGTTTCCTACAATCTCCAGTGATTCTGCTATTTATTCTACTGCTCAACTACCCACAATCCCCTCTGATCAGGAAATCTACCTGACAGCTCAGTTATCCACAATCCTCTCTGCTGAGAAATCTGTTAAAGGTTTGACTCATGCTACAGTGAGTTCTCACTCCAATACCACCAGCTGTAATGATGCAGTTCCACAGATTGTTGAAGACTTCTTTTCTGTCTACACTTCAGTCAGTCACGTGACTTCATCTGTTTAGTTCTGCATCATTAGGGCTTCAGTCATGTGGCAGTGGAACTTTACTATTTAATTCAGATTACATTTTTCTTTCTTTTTCCTTCTCTGTCCCTCCCTCAAAACAATGATGTGATCACATGATGTGACAATGATGACAGAACAGAACAAATCTTTACTGTGAGTATTAGAAATGTAACTGTAACAGACTCTGGTGAATTCTGGTGTGAAGCAAAAGCAGCCTGGACATCTGATCATGGATACAGGGTTTATTTTAAACAGATCAACGTAACAGTTACTGGTGAGTTTGTAGAGACATGGAGACACACTGCATTAACACTTTGTGTGAAGCATAGAGTCAGCACACATCCTAACATCCTAACATCCGCCTGGGATATTATTGGTAATTAGTAAATAGAACAATAATGGCAGTACAAATAGAGCAGTTATAACAAAGTTTATTACCACATGGAACTGAAGTGACGAGACTGCTATTTTAATTTTCTAAATTCTGTGTTTTCAAAATAAACTCATTTAAACCTTCACAATTTAGGTTTAAATATTCGTATTATGCTCACAGTCTCTCACAGTTGTTTCTCTTTTTTTTGTTGTACACGTATATTTTTGTTTCACTTTTAATTCTTGTGATTAAACCTGTACTGCTGCAGTACCTGTAAATATCAGTGGTGTACTTTTATTATGTTGAACACCAATGAATTAAAGCTTTGGTAATGGATAACATTTATTTCCATTTATTTGGTGTCATGATTTCAGCTGTGAATCTGATTGGTACTTCAACACTGTGGAATTAATCTTGTTAAAGCTCCAGTGAATGTAAATTAAGAGATAATTTGTATAACTTGAGTCTTTGTTGGTGTTAAAGTTCTGCTTGATGTTTTATTTCATTAGAATAAGAGTTTATTGTTGTAAAAGAAATGTTTTAAGGGTTTCCCTTGATGTTGTTCATTACATTATTGTTGAATTTGTTCAATCTACTATCCAGCATTGGTTATCCTTCATCTAAAAGCTCTGTAGCTAATCATCAAGCCTGTGTTTGTGCTGTAAGTGTGAGTTTGACAATAAAACAGCAAATGCATTGTTTTACCAGATTCTTTCTGATTTAACTTTTTTCTTACTAAAACTACAATATACATTTATGAAGTGCAGAAAAATCTTAACGTTTACAGATTACCTTTTAAGGTTTTGGACACTAATGAGAGAATCCTGCACTTCTGTTGTCAGGAACTGCTTACTTGACCTGTGATTACTTGGTATTTTGTTTGTTAATGCCACTAGAACGATGTAAAGATAAACAGAAGACCATGTTGGGAGACTCGCCTTCCTTTACGTTCAGTTTCACCAGTGTTAAAATGTCTTTACAATCTTTATCTACTCCACAATAGTACGTCACAGTGTCTTTTTCAGTGAGCTCTTGGATCATCACCATGATCTCTGCTGATTTAGTGTCATCTAACAGTGAGAATCGTCCTGAAGTTACTGACTTTCACAGCCCACACTGCGAGGCAAAATACGCCGTTTTCAAATGTATCCACTTTGTAAAGCATTTTCAAAAAGATACGTTTTTGTTTTGTTGTAAAAACATATTAGTGTGAACATGGCCACAGACAATAAACCAAGCGCAGGTTTTAAATAATCAGACAAATTATCAAAATCACCAACACCTGCTTTATCCATTTCCATACCCTCAGGGAGTATAGAGTAGTATTACAAGTATATTATATAGTAGTATTTCGTATATAGTATTATATAGTATACAGTTTTCTATTCCATCGGAAAAAATCCCCAAAAACAGCATGAACAACACCTTAATGAACATATCTGGGTAGTAAAATACAGACTGAATACTGCAGAATTATATTTTAAACATAGTGTTTAAGAGATATTTCCTCGGTTTATTTTATTTAATTCTAAAATGACATCACTGAAGAGTTTCTCCTCCCACACTTGTGCATTTCTGTTTTCCTCCTGTGTTTCTTACATTATCCTCTAGATGGCAGAAGAAGCAACGAACCAATTTTAAATTGATCTCCAAGAAATTGAGACAATGCCACTTTTGTTTAAATATACTGGTATCCTTGTTAACTGATTGTTCTGAACCTAAAAATGTATATTTTCATAACCTAATGGAAGACTCATAAAAGGAATGTTGATGAGATGCATGAGATGAGATCTTAAATGTGTGTGTTTACATATGGGATCAAATATACAGTAACATGGACATGTCCTGCGAAAGTGTGTGAGCTTACAGCAATGTTGCTGTGAAAAAGCTGGACTCAAAACTTCAACATTTGTAAATATGTTTAATTTTTATTCCCAATCCAGCAATGGAAACTGCTATAGGTTTTGTGCTCTAGGGGGCAGTAGAAGTAGAATATTACATTTAAAATTGTATATTATATTTGTTATTATAAATATCTTCAGTAAAATGTATCCTGGAGCACTGAGAGGAAAAATAACTCACATGGAGAAATATGTTCACATGCAGAATGCTGATATTAAACACTCATACACCTTCATATGATCATTTACATACTGGAACTGACCAGAGGCTCAGAGTTCACACATTTAACACAAACACTTCCTGAAGAGTGCTTTCTCACACATCTAAAGGGGGAAGTGGGTGTAGCATCACTTTTTGTTTAAGACACAGATGAAGACGCAGCATATTCAAGTTCAGAGCCAGTAACAGTGTTTAACAGAACAGGAACTTTAGTATCGTTCTGAAGTGGATTTGGTGTGAAATCTGTGTGAACTCAGGATGAAGATCCTCCTTCTCATCTTCACCTTCTGCCTGATCTCAGGTAAAGAAATAAGCTTCATAATAATCCTCACTATCAGCAGTACTGTTACATGAAGGAAGGTTTTGCTCAGATGGATATTTGGTGTTTTGTTAGATGGAGGAGCCTCTAATGAAGTAACAGGATATTTAGGAGGAAGAGTCCTTATCAAGTGCAAGTATAAAACAGAATCTACACAAAACCTAAAATATTTCTGTAATGGTTCATGGTCAGGCTGTTCTGATCTAATAAAGACAGGAGATAAAAACATGTGGGTAACTTCAGGAAGATTCTCACTGTTTGATGACACCAAATCAGCAGAGTTCAGGGTGATGATCAGAGAGCTCACTGTAGAGGATGCTGGGACGTATCTGTGTGGATTTGGGAATGTTAACGGGAAAGACATTTTGACACGAGTGGAACTGAAGGTGCAGGAAGGTGAGTCTCCCACCACTGCCCACTGTTTATCTTAACAAAGCTCTAGTGTCATTAGCAGACACACAAAATGGCTGAGAAACCAATAAGCGCATTTTTATTATAACTCCTGACTGTAAATAAAATATCCAATTAAATCCAAAACAATCTCTTCACTTGCCCATTGAACTCACCTGTTTCCTTTTTACCCTCAATTATTTTCATGACTTTATTCCTGGTGGTTCATGTTTTATTGAAGGAAAAGCTCAACATCCAGCCCCACTTTTACGCCTAACCTGCATGTTACAAACAAACTTAATTTTGAAAGTTTTATGTATCTGTTTGTCATGTTTAAAGTCCTGATCTTTAAAAAATATATCTACTTTTACTTATTAAGCTTATTGAACATGATTTAAACTGTCAACAGGAAGCTCTGGGTCTAGAGAAGTGAGTGCATATAAAGGAGGAAGAATCAATGTCAAGTGCAGATATGAGAATAAATATAAGGACAAACCAAAATCTATCTGTAAGATCGGAACACAACCGCTGTGTTTTCCTCTAACAACAACAACACTGAACAGGGAATGGACACATAACGGCAGATTCTCAATTTATGACAACAGAAGTGCAGGATTCGTTAATATATTTATCAGAGAACTGATTATGGAGGACACTGGAACATACTTGTTAACTGTTGCTGTGTCTGATGAAATTGAGACCTCCACTGTAATCAATCTTACTGTAACAGAAGGTGAGTATCTTTTATTTTGTTTCATTAGAAGAAAATGTGATCATATTTATAATATTATGATGTCAGAGTAAAAAGTAAAGCTAATTTATCATCTGTCACTTAGGATTCAGTTGTGTTTTTTTCTTTTTATTGTATTTTGATAATGAGTTCATTTTGATTTGATGCTAGAAAATATTTAAAATTATAACATATTATAGGAATTGACTGGAGATGATGGGAAAAAATTACCATATACATGCATGTGTGGTGGTATATAGAAACCTGGTTTCACAGTCTACCAAATTCTTTTGTGGCTGAAAGAATATTGAAGAATAAACATACAGTTTTATGGAAACAAATATGCTTAATAAATTTGTAAACAGATTGTGACTATCTAAATGCTACAGTCATATTCAGATCCTTAAATGCATTTGTTTCCTTTTAATTTTTGAGTTAACCAGACTTAATAATATAATAATATATAATATAACTTTACTTATGTAAAATAATTATTCACCCACCCATTTATCCAACCATCCAACCATCCATCCATCCATAAACATAAATAAAAAAAAAAAAAACAATTTAGAGGAAACCCAGACAATCCCATTTACTTGCAGGGACAACATGTAAGACACCAGAGACACAGTAACCTGTACTTGTGACTGTGGATTTGTGAATGTTATATTCTGGGTCACCAGATCACTAAATTTAGAACCAAACAAAAGAGAAATACATTTTAGATTAAAAACATCTGTAGCTTTCCTAACCTTCAGAAACAGTAGAAAATATTGAAATGTACTTTTTTTTCCAAGGCCACCACACAAATAAACTGATCTGATTTGCAGATCTGTCCTATGAGAAGTCCATCAGTAAGACTGTCCAAGTAGGAGAAGATTTAAACATCAGCTGTAAATACCCAGAATCCCTCAGGAGTTATAACAAGTTTCTCTGCAGGAGGCAGTCATCTGTTGGATGTCATAAATCTGTTAAAGCAAGTAGAAAATATGTAAATGTGGGGAAATTCTCCCTGTATGATGACAGAACAGAACAAATCTTCACTGTGAGTATTAGAAATGTAACTAAAACAGACTCTGGTGAATACTGGTGTGGAGCAGGAGCAGCCTGGACATCTGATCATGGATACAAGGTTTATTTCACACAGATCAACCTGACAGTTACTGGTGAGTTTGTAGAGACGTGGAGACACACTGCATTAACTATTGTGACATTACAGAGTCTTTGTGTGAAGCATAGAGTCAGTGCAAATCATAACCAACACTAGCCTGTGATATTATTGGTGATTAGTGAACAGAACAATAATGGTAGTATAAATAGAGCAGATCTTTTTAGAAAGAAGTTTGTTACCACATGGAACTGAATTAATGTAGCTGCTATTCTCTGTTAACATTTAGAATTTTGTTATTTTAGACTAAATGATGTGATGAGCAGATTTTATTAGAATCATAATCTGGTATCTGGTCTTCCTCTGCTCGTGTGTATTTCACTTCACTTCCTGTGATTATCAGATGTATAAACAGCAGTCTGTACTTCTGACACAACAATAATGTAAACTGTATTGTGTTGCCTCTGTACTGATATCAGTCACATACCAGATTCACTCACTTCATGTTGTTTATTTTCAAACTAAACTTTTTTACTGCTTTAGATTCAAGTGTACCAGTGCCAAAACTGAAGCCAACTCAACCTTCACCACAACCATTATCATCATCATCATCATCATCACCAATATCCCTATCAACATCTTCCTTCTCATCATCAGCATCATCTAATCCAGCAGGTGAGTCTCTTCATGTGCACATCAGACCCATAACTTTAATGAATCTGATCCCTTAAGAATGATCAGCATGTAGGTTAAAGTTTCTCTTCCATGATTTCCAGCTTCCACTGTGATCATGGTGTCTGTAATTCTGCTGCTGCTTCTGATTGGAATCATATTCCTCACTTTCACTGTTCAAAAGCGAAGCAGGATTCACGGTAGATGAACTCAAACACATGATAAAATGCTTAATATAAACATGTATCATGTAATGCAGATGAAAGTAAAACATATTGACAACATAGATGCAGTTCATGTAAGATAGTTATTACTTACTATTATTTTCAGCATCTTTTGCTACAGCAGTTTTATCTTGTCTTTTGGGAGTCTACCAGTTTAGCACTGACTTTTGGAGTAGTTTTGTTATGGAAATATGTTGTACTGTAGATGTGTTACATTGTGAGATGATCTCCTGCGACAGGCACCAAAAATACTTTCTAGTGAAATATATTATTATATTATATTAATATATATAAATTTGTGTCCATGAACAAGAATCAGTGGATCAAATTTCGTGACTATAATCACAAAATGCCATGAGACTGGGCTCCACTGTACAGTTCTGTTCAAATCACTCTATGGGTTTTTTGCAGCATTTAGATCCAGGCTCTGACTGGAACATTCCAAAACCTACTTTTCTTTGGAAGCTATTCCTTTGTTCATACTGTATGTATTTGTGCTTTGAGATGTTATTATGCTTCATGATTCATTCTATACTTATTAGACCTTCAGTCTCAGCTGAAGATAAGCAGGCCTATATATATTTTATTGTGTATGATGTTCTTTAGGTTTAGGTTTAGGATTAGCTGACTTTTGCATCAAACATTTATTTTTGGTCTACCTTGGTCTAATCAGCCCATAACACATTATAACATTATGTGTTATACATTATTTTGGGGTCATTTAGGTAAACTTGAATTTGTTCAATCAATGAAAAAGGGTTTTAATTTATTTATATAATTTATGTACACTAAGCATTTGGATGAAACAAATAAAAGAAAGAATTACTACAGAAACACCTGATCCTTATTTGAGGTTATTCATAATCACTTGAGTAATGACAGGTGATAATTACTTTTCTATATGAGAAGAGTTAATTTTAAGCAGCCACATTATAGACTTATGAACTTTTGTAACTATGATATTGTAATTTTTATCTTAAAAAGGTTTTTTTTTTGTTGATCATTTTGTGGAGTTTTCACATGCAGATTTATTTATACATTGATTGTAGATTAATAAATACAGGATGTCTGGAGATCATGACATCACAACTGAAAATAACAGCATTAATACCTACTGATTATTACTGTTTTTTCCCCCAGCAGGTAAAGATTCTGTTGCCCAGAATTCTGTCCAAAACTCAGAAGGTTACCATGGGGTAATTCTCTTTATATCTTTATGAGTCTGTTCAGTTACAAACCTTATTTACATTTAGGAAAAGGGCAAATATATGTGTGTTTCTGTTGATCTCTCAGGTTCCTCTTGCTGTCTCTGATTATGAGGAGATTAAAGACACCAAACAACGTTCTACCTCAGAAGCTGAAACTTCCACAATTTACTCAACTGCTCAAATACCCACAATCACTTCTCAACCTGTTTATGCTGAGATAGAGTTTCCTACAATCTCCTGTGATTCTGCTATTTATTCTACTGCTCAACTACCCACAATCCCCTCTGAGCCTTCTCAAACAGTTTATGCAGAGATAGAGGGTCCTACAACCTCATGTGATTCTGTAATTTATTCTACTGCTCAACTACCCACAATCCCCTCTGATTAGGAAATCTACTTCACAGCTCAGTTACCCACAAGTCTCTCTGCTGAGAAATCTGTTGACGGTTTGACTCACGCAACAGTGAGTTCTCACTCCAATGCCACCAGCTCTTATGATGCAGTTCCACAGATTATGGAAGACGTCTCTACTGTCTACACTTCTGTCAGTCACGTGACTTCGTCTGTTTAGATGAATCTGTTGGCATCGGTTATGTGGTACTGGAACTTTACTATTTATTTCAGATGACTTTCTCTTAATTCTTACATCTTTTTCATACTCTGTCTCTTCTTCAAAACAATTTTCAGCAATCAGCATATGCAATGAAGACATTATTTTTTGTCATTCTTTAACATTATTGCTTCTTATAGTCTCCCACAGTTTGCACCCTAAACTAATTTCCATGGTATAACAAATCTAGAACTTATAATCTAAATCTCTGTCCCAGAAGGAATGTGATGAGAGCAGTTCATGTTTGTTCACATTTCCAGCCCTGAAGTGTCAGTTCTCTTGTGATGGAGTTTTGTCAGGTAACCAGAATCCTGCAGGCAAATCGGTCAAAGTCACTGATTGAGTGGTTGATCCTGGTGGTTCTATGCTTTTATAAAAGATTTCAGCAAGGGGTGTTTTAATTCAGTACTATGTCAGGATTATGAACCAAGATTCTGTACTGCACGACCGCGTGACTTGGTCACATGTATCCGATCACTCATACCTGAACTATATTGTCTTGTGGTAGCGAATGTATTTTTGTAACCCAGAACGCTTTCGGAGTAACAGGAAGGGAAAACTTTGGTCTGAGACACGTGGGGTGACTTGCCACCAAGCAGACATAGAGAGTGGTTCTGATTGACCCTGTGGTAACCATCTTTCTCCTTTCCTGCACAGCTGATGAATTCACTTTGCTTCCATGCTATTCAGAGGATGAGAATCTGTTTCCCGGAATTGCTGAGGGCACAAGAAGAAAAAATAAGGCCTTACTACAGTCCATTTCACCATAGATGTTTAGCTGAGAGCACAATTTAGCCTGCCTGGTCGGCTTAGATTAGTGCTTTTTCCTTACTCTATGCAGAGAGCATCACTGACTCTTCTGCTTCTGCCTTGAACTTGTTTCTCTCACAAGCTTTGCAGTAGCTATCGCTCCTGTGGACCCACACAGAGAAGCAGACATCATCTATTTTTTTTTTCAGGCCCCTTGCCCTCCCTTGTGTGTTCGAACTGTGCATTATAGGGGGACTCTGTGCTGTACATTTAAAGAGGGATTATGGACCTGGACTATGATTCCCTGTACTTCGTCACATGGTTATTGGTTTGAAAATTAGCAAGATACAAACAGATAAATAAAATTATTTATTTATTAAGCGTATGGGATAGCTTTCCCTTTTTGATATATTTGATGCTATACCTTTTTGTCCTTGAGTATAAGCTTTGTGGGTAAACTTGCAGAGAGATTTGACAAAGAGAGTCAGTTTTGTTTAATTCAGTGTGGATGGCTTTAAGCAGTTGATGAATAGCTATAAAACATTTCCTGGTTAGTTTATGTTCTCTGTTTTGTCAAATCTACACTCTGTCCAGGCCCATACATATGTTTTAGTTTGCAAAACACTATTTGGTGGCCTTGCATCAACTCAACCAATTATCCAAATCCCAAAAGTTCTTTAGGACAGTTGGTGGAAAATGGAACCCACAGAAAACCCATATGGACACAGACAGAATATGCAAAATTCTACACAGACAGTTTCTTAAGATCAAACTCTGGAAAATGGATCTGTGATACACAAATGCTTTTTTATATTCATGTTAGTTTTATTTTATTTTATTCTTATGATGACACCACCTAGGATTTTTCTTTTAACACACTGTATTTTGTGTTTAGTGTATCTGTTCCACACTTGTCTTTTTGTCTGCACTGTTATAGAAGTTACTTGTCTTCTGGAAAGTTACTTGTTACAGGATCTTCAGGAAACATCAGGAAATAATGCCACTTCCTGATAAACATATCACCAACATTTCTGTCGACCTGAATTGTTTATTTAATATTCTTTTTTTAATAAAATAATGAATAGGCAATGAAATGAGATTTTTAATGAGGTGCTGTTTTTTCATGTTCTTTAATTTGTGGGTTTTCACTTTTTTGTTGTTGTTGTTGTTGAAACATGAACTTTGGTTGTTTTAAATGACACTACCGATTTTACAACTGTCTTTTGGTTTTACGTATTTGTAAATAATATAATTGGAATATAAATGACATTATAATTGTGGAAATGCTTTGGGAACGCCCCTGCGTTGTCCATGCTCTGAACCACGTGTGAAATCTGGCCAATAGGTAATACGTGATGTCATAGACCGGGAACGTCGCGTAAACCAGGAAGCTACAACATGGCTGTGCCGTAGCGACATTAGCTTCTGCAAAGAGAGAAGGTAAGTGCCGCAGGGATGCAGGGAGTGTGGCACGGAGACGCAGCATCTCGTTCCCTTGGGGAAGTAGGGTTACATATGTAACCTAAAGACGTTCCCCATTCGGAAACTTTAAGCTGCGTTGAAATGCTTTGGGAACGAATATCCAATCACGCCACTCTGACCAGACCCTGCCTAGTGTGTGAGGGCCTCGGCACCTGCACGTAGGACAGAGGAGCCCAGAGTGGCTCTAGGTCGAGGCCATAAACCGAACAAGGTCAGCAGGGTGGACCAGCCTGCAGCGTCGCAAAGTCCCAGAGTGATACTCCAGCAGACCAGGCCGTAGATGCCGCCACACTCCTGGTGGAGTGAGCCCTGATGCGGAGCCGGGAGTCCAGGACTCGTAGCTGAAAGGATGGCTTCCACTACCCACCTGCTTAACGTCTGCCTATTGGCTGGGAAACCTTTCCTATTAGGGCCACAGCAGACGAACAGCTGCTCCGACTTCCTCCATAAACTCTTCCTGTGGAGGCAAGCGTCCAGTGCTCGCACTGGACACAGTTGGTTCTGTATCTCCTGGTCGGGGGCTATAAATGGAGGAGGGCAGAATACCTGTAACACGACATGCCGTGTGGGAGCCATAGGCACCTTAGGTACATACCCCGGTTTTGCATATAAAAACACTCTGGCCATGCCAGGGGCAAATTCCAGGCAGGACGGGTCTACGGACAGAGCCCGAAGATCCCAGATCCAAATCGCCAAGAGGAGGCGGTCTTAACGGACAGGAACCTAGGGCCACCTGGGCCAAGGGCTCGAAGGGGGGCTCAGATAGAGCCGCCAACAAATCTGCCAAGTCCCAGACAGGCACTCTGGGTCACGTCCCGGGCCTCAGCCTCCAGGTGCCGCAGAGGAAACGTGTCACCAGAGGGTGCCTACCCAGCAACTGCCCTGCAGGCGGGGTGATATATGCCACGATGGCGGACACGTGAGTGGAGTGGAGAAGGGTCTCATCTACCTCGGTAGAGAGACCAGCTGCTACAAACTGTGCCCCCTCAGGGGCCACAGCTTCCCCAACTCCGGGCGGGGGTGAACCAGGGTTTCGCTCGCCAGCGAGAGGAGATCCCTCCTGGGAGGAATTTCCCACGGAGGGCCCTTGAGTAGGGATACCAGGTCCGCAAACCATGGCTCACCCGCCCATCGAGGTGCTACCAGGAGGAGACAGACTCCTTCCCGGCAAACTCTTTCCAGAACTCCCGAGAGCAGTGCGATCGGGGGAAAGGTATACAGGCATAGCCTCGGCCACGACTGTACAATGGCATCCAGCCCTATTGGGGCAGGGTGCGAGAGAGAGAACCAGAGGGGACAGTGCGAAGTCTCTCGGGTTGCAAAAGATCCACCTGGGCTCTGTAGAACCTCCGCAGGTACCTGCTCCACCACCTCGGGGTGGAGTCGCCATTCCCCAGGCCTTGGCCATTGTCTCAACAGGGCGTCTGCTCTGACATTCAACCGTCCAGGGATGTAAACGGCTCTCAATAAGAGGAGTTTGTCTTTGGCCCACAAGAGGAACTCTCAGGCCAGTTTTTACAAAGGGTGAGACCAGAGGCCCATTTGGTTGTCGATGTACGAGACCACCGCAGTATTGTCCGTCTGGACCAACACATGGTGGTCTCTTAGGCCTGGGAGAAAGTGTTTCAACCCCAAAAACACTACCAATATCTCCAGGCAATTTATGTGCCACGAGAGACGTGTGCCACTCCACAGACCCTGGGTGGAGTGGCCATTCAAGACCGATCCCCACCCCATGAGGGAAGCTTCCATCATTAGCATTACACGACAAGGAGTCCCTAAAACGGGGCATTGGGTCAGAAACATTGTGTCCTTCCATACATCCAAGGCTCGAAGGGCACGCAGCGAGACCTTGATGGTACGATACGGAATTTTCTCTGGGGGAGAACCCTCTGCCCCGGAGCCACCACTGGAGGGGCCTCATGTGGAGGAGGCCGAGTGAAATTACACTGGACGCTGCTGCCATGAGACCCAGCAGTCTCTGGAACTGCCTCACAGTGAGTGGCTGGCCTGCCCTTACCCTCCTGACTGCGGTGAGGATGACTTTGATCCGGGCGGAAGACAACCGGGCACGCAACCTAGCCGAGTCCCACACCACGCCCAGAAAAGTGGTTCTCTGTGCTGGAGAAAGTACACTCTTCCAAACCTCATAAGTGAGTGGCTCTTTGGAACAACGAAGTACGGGCTGTAGTCGCCTGACTCTCTGACCAAGGAGGAGGGAACAACCACGATGGCCTTTTTCCTCAGGAGAGTACGCATTTCCTGTTCCAGGACCAGAGCCTGCTCGGGTCCCACCAGGTTGGGATACAGCCCATTGAACCGGGGAAGAAAAGACACGAACTTATTCACGCAGCCATTCTCTACTGTATGCAGGACCCCCGAGAGACTCCTGGCAGCCCTCCAGACTGACAGAAAGTTCCACAGGTAACACACATAAAGCACTTACCTGAACGAGCAGAAGCTAATGTGGCTACCACCGCACAGCCATGTTTGTTGCTTCCTGGTTTACGTGACATCGCCTGTCTATGATGTCACGTCTTGCCTATTGGCCAGATTTTACACGTGGTTCAGAGTGTGGACGACGCAGGGGCGTTCCCAAAGCGTTTCAACGCAGCTCAATGTTCACGAATGGGAAAGTAGAGGTGTTATTCTGTCTGGGTGTTCGAGTAAGTGCATAAATAAGCTTCAGTTAGTTCAGAATGCAGCAGCAAGAGTCCTCACTAGATCTAGATCACCCCTGTTTTAATCAGTCTACACTGGCTCCCAATCAAATCTCGCATTGATTATAAAATATTACTACTGATGTATAAAGCACTTAACGGTCTCGCACCACAGTATCTGAGTAAATTTCTGTACTAGTATGATCCTCCACGCCTACTTAGATCAAAAGGTGCTGGCTATCTGTTGGTTCCTCAAATAATGAAGACTACAGCAGGGAGCAGATCTTTCTCTTATAAAGCCCCACAGTTATGGAACAGCCTTCCAACCAGTGTTCGGGACTCGGACACAGTCTCAGTGTTCAAGTCGAGGTTGAAAACTTATTTATTTAGTCAAGCCTTTTTATCAGTAGATTTTTCTTCTCAGAGCTGGAGGGAGCATGGATATAGAGTGTTTGGCTGAACTGGTATATTTGTATGCTGTCGTCCCCTCACATTCACACGTTCACTCAGGTTTGTTGACGGTGGTGTGGTGGGTCGTCTCTTATCCCAGAGATCCCTCATGTCTGTGTTACCTTCTGGTTCTCCCTTTAGTTATGCTGCCATAGCGAGTCTTGCCAGAGTCCAAACTGCACAGTGACATTAACTTTCATACACCAATAGGGACACTTAATAATCCATATCCTTCTCTTCCCATCACCCTCTCTCTCTCTCTCTCTCTCTCTCTCTCTGGTTGAGTTAAACATGCTCCTGAGGCTCCAGTGACCACTGTTCCTGCCCCTCTCCCCTTTGTGGATCTTCACACTTCTGTGCAGCTTGGGACGATATCTCATCTACACCTTGGGTGGTTCCATGTAATTCGGAGTAGAACGGTGCTTTGAGGATGGATTGGACTGTAGTTGGTGTCGGCGGTCTGCTGCAATGACTCGGGAGTGCAGTTTGCTTCTGATCGTCTTCACTGTACCCCAAAACATTGTATATCTGCTTCAAATGGACATTTGATGCAACCCAGATGAGGATAGGTTCCTCTTGAGTCTGGTTCCTCTCAAGGTTTCTTCCTTATGCTATCTCGGGGAGTTTTTCCTTGCCACAGCTGCTCATCAGGGACAAGCATACTTACAAAGAACATATTTACGTTTAATCACCACATTATCTGTGTAAAGCTGCTTTGAGACAATGTTCATTGTTAAAAGCGCTATACAAATAAAAATGAATTGAATTGAATTGAATATTCCTAGAACAACAACAGGAACTCCTATATGTTTTGTGCTCTAGAGGGCAGTAGAGGCTTTCTGGCATCAGATCAGTACACACTGGCATGGAGTAATAATTATCCTTAGTGAAGTTAAACCTGGAGCACTAAGAGGAAAAATGACTCACATGGAGAAAGATGCTCACATGCAAAATGCAGATATTAAACCCTCCTACACCTTCATATGAGTGTTTACACACTGGAACTGATCAGATGCTCATGCTGTGTCAGAAATGTTAAATGTTTGGAATGACGCTTATGTAGTTCACACATATTTCACACACTTGCTGAACAGCTCTTTTTCACACAGCTAAAAGGGGAAATTGGCACAGCGTTTGTTTCCAGTAAAGACTCTGTTAAAAATCAGCATATTCACAGAACAAAACAGAGGCAGTAACAGTGTGGAACAGAACAGGAGCATTAAAATCTTTCTGAAGTGGAGTTGGTGTGGAGATCTTTAAGTGTGAACTCAGAATCAAGATCTTGTTCCTCATCTTTACCCTCTGAATGATCTCAGGTAAGGAAATGCACTTTATAATAATCCTCACTTTCAACAGCAGTGGTACATTAGGGAATGTTTTGCTCAGATGGATATTTGGTGTTTTGTTAGATGGGGGATCCTCCAAAGAAGTAACAGGATATTCAGGAGGTGGAGTCCTAATCAAGTGCAAGTATGATACAGAATACACACAGAAACTAAAATATTTCTGTAAGAGTTCATGGTTAGGCTGTTCTGATCTAATAAAGACAAAAGACAAAAACATTTGGG
>NC_060884.1:36185128-36238029 GCF_014805685.1 Silurus meridionalis | reverse complement strand
CACCGTTTAAGCTCGACCGAGTCTGAATCAATAGATAGTTCCAGAAATTTCCTTTCAGCAGTCTCTAAAAAAAACAAACAAACAGCAGGTGGTCAGAATGTTCCTACTCTGTTGCTGGGTTAGTTTCAGGGGTTCACCTCAGTCAGCTTCATCTGGTCATTTATGATTCTGCAACATAGTGGTGTACTTTTATTATGTTGAACACCAATGAATTAAAGCTTTGGTAATGGATAACATTTATTTCCATTTATTTAGTGTCATGAGTTCAGCTGTAAATCGGATTGGTACTTCAACACTGTAGAATTAATCTTGTTAAAGAAAAACAGCAAATGCATTGTTTTACCAGATTCTTTCTGATTCAACTTTTTTTTCTTTCTGACGCTACAGTATGAATTTATATAGAGGAGGAATGTAAATCTGCAAGCAGGCAGAAAAATCTTAACGTTTACAGATTTTGAAGGTTTCGGACACTAATGAAAGAATCCTGCACTTCTGTTGTCAAGAACTGCTTACTTGACCTGTGATAGCCACTAGAACTATGTACAAATAAACAGAAGGCAGTGGTGGGAGACTCGCCTTCCTTTACGTTCAATTCCACCAGTGTTAAAATGTCTTTACAATCTTTATCGACTCCACAGTAGTACGTCACAGTGTCTTCTTCAGCGAGCTCTTTGATCATCACCATGATCTCTGCTGATTTAGTGGGTAGTAAAATACAGACTGAATACTGCAGAATTATATTATAAACATAGTGTTCAAAAGATATTTCATGGGTTTTATTTTATTTCATTAATTCTAAAATGACAACACTGAAGAGTTTCTTCTCCTACACTTGTGCATTTTCTGTTTTCCTCCTGTGTTTCTCACGTTATCCTCTAGATGGCAGAAGAAGCAACGAACCAATTTAAATGGGCGGCCCAAAAAACTATTGTTTAGAGCTCCAAGGTGATTCCACAGTTGTGGTGATATTTACACCTTTTAACATTTTCAAAAGTGTCTCAAATAAAAGTGTATATAAAAATGTTCTACAATAGACATTTATGGCAACATTATACCATGTCTGCTTGTTTAACATAAGTGAGCAAAAAATAGACATTTGTATATAAAAAGCAAGCTGATATTGTGATCTCCAAGAAATTGACACAATGCCACTCTTGTTTAAATATACTGGTATTCTTGTAAACTGATTGTTCTGAACCTAAAAATTTATATTTTCATAACCTAATGGAAGACTCATGAAAAGAATGTTGATGAGATGCATGAGATGAGATCTTAAATGTCAAGTCAAGTCAAGTTTATTTCTATAGCGCTTTTCACAACAGACATTGTCTCAAAGCAGCTTTACAGAAATCAACAGTCAAGGTGAACGGTGTGCATTTATCCCTGATAAGCAGCAAGGAAAAACTCCCTAAGATGTAATGAGGAAGGAACCTTCTTATCCAATATGGCGGCACGGCAGTAGCTCGCAGCGGCCTCTCCGGACCAAAAAATGGTGCTTTCACCATATTTAGCGCGACCTTCCACAATACATGGACACCAGAGTCAGCTGTGTTCATGTGTACGACCACCAGACACTGCTACACAGGCATCATGCAACCAACAATCTGCATGATGATATTATCAACAACCTTCGCGACCTCGGCTTGCTGCAACCTCGGCCACAAAGACCAGGCCCCCAGCCCTCAGTGTTACCTGATGCCGGTGGCTGGGAGAGGAGACGTCGAAAGCGCTGTTCGAGGAAGCGGAAGCGTGGCAAGCGGGCGGGTGTCCGTGCAAGGCTAAATGCTAACACTAGCCGGCCGGCTATCCCGTCCATTTTTCTTTCAAACGTCTGCTCCCTGGACAATAAACTGGACTACATCCGACTCCAGCAAACCACAAGCCGAGAGTTTAGAGACTGTTGCGTCTTCACAGAGACGTGGCTCAGCGACAGAGTTCTGGAAGCCGCTATCCAGCTAGACAGGCTAACCATGTTTCGAGCCGACAGAAACGCAGCTCTGTGCGGTAAGACTCGCGGTGGTGGCGTGTGTGTTTATATCAACACGGAATGGTGTAAGAACTCTGTGCTTGTTTTTCGCTACTGCTCATCGCTAGTGGAGTTTGTGACTGTTAGATGCAGACCTTTTTATTTACCACGGGAATTCACAACTGTTTACATCGTCGGAGTGTACATTCCTCCCAGTGCTAATGCTAAGGAGGCACTAAGGAGGCACTCTACGGCGCTATTAGCGACCTGCAGAATGCTCACCCCGACGGATTGTTTATTATCGTTGGAAATTTCAACCATGCGAATCTCAGGACTGTGCTTCCTAAACTCCATCAGCATGTGGACTTTGCAACGAGAGGAGCGAACACGCTGGATCTTGTTTACACAAACATCCCCGGCGCATATCGTGCGGAGCCCTGCCCCCATCTCGGATACTCAGACCACTGCTCCGTTATGTTAATTCCAGCATACAGACCGCTCATCAGACGCTCTAAACCGGTTCTGAAACAGGTGAAAACCTGGCCAGAAGGAGCTACTTCTGCTCTTCAGGACTGTTTTGAGTGCACTGACTGGGACATGTTTAGAGAGGCTGCAACCAACGGCGATTCCATCAATTCGGAGGAGTACACATCATCAGTGACCAGCTACATCAGCAAGTGCGTTGATGATGTGACCATCTCCAAGACCATCACTACATGCTCCAACCAGAAGCCGTGGATGACTGCAAATGTGCGTGCGCTGCTGAAACAAAGAGACTCTGCCTTCAGATCAGGGGACAAGACGGCCTTAAAAACAGCAAGGGCCAAACTGTCTCGTGCCATCAGAGAGGCGAAGCGCGCACACGCAAAGAAAATCCACAACCACTTCCAGGACAGTGGAGACACTCGGCACATGTGGCAGGGCATCCAGGCGATCACAAATTACAAGACCACATCACCTGCTTGTGACCGTGATGCCTCCCTCCCAGATGCACTGAACGACTTCTACGCCCGGTTTGAGGTACAGAACAACGTGTCCATCCCTCCTCCCACTGACCAGGTGCTCTGTCTAACCACAGCTGAAGTGAGGAAAACTCTGTGCAGAGTTAACCCACGGAAGTCTGCTGGACCTGACAACATTCCTGGCAGAGTGCTCAGGGAATGTGCAGAACAACTAGCAGATGTCTTCACTGACATCTTCAACATCTCCCTGAGCAGCAACGTTCTTCCCACGTGCCTCAAGACAACAACCATTGTTCCTGTGCCAAAGAAATCGACTGTCTCCTGCCTCAATGACTATCGTCCCCCGTCACTCCACTCCCATCGTGATGAAGTGCTTCGAGAGGCTCGTCATGAGGCACATCAAGACACAGCTTCCACCCTCCCTGGACCCCATGCAGTTTGCGTATCGTCCAAACCGTTCCACGGACGATGCCATCTCCACGACCCTCCATCTGGCCCTCACCCACCTGGATAACAAGGACTCATATGTACGAATGCTGTTCATTGATTTCAGCTCAGCATTCAACAAAATCATTCCTCAGCACCTGATCAAGAAGTTGAACCTTCTGGGCCTGAACACCTCTCTGCAACTGGATCCTGGACTTCCTGACTGGGAGACCTCAGTCAGTCCGGATCGGGAACAGCATCTCCAGCACCACCATACTGAGCACTGGAGCCCCTCAGGGCTGTCTGCTCAGTCCACTGCTGTTCACTCTGCTGACTCACGACTGTGCACCAACGCACAGCTCAAATCATATCATCAAGTTCGCTGATGACACGAACGTGGTGGGTCTAATCAGCAAGAACAACGAGTCAGCATATCTCTAAACGTGGACAAAACGAAAGAGATGGTTGTGGACTTCAGGCGAGCACAGAGCGACCAATCTCCACTGATTATTGATGGATCCTCTGTGGAGATCGTCAAGAGCACCAAATTCCTTGGTGTTCATCTGGCAGACAACCTCACCTGGTCACTTAACACCAGCTCCATCACCAAGAAAGCCCAGCAACGTCTTTACTTCCTGAGAAGGCTGAGGAAAGCCCACCTCCCTCCCCCCATCCTGACCATGTTCTACAGAGGGACCATTAAGAGCATCTTGAGCAGCTGCATCACTGCCTGGTTTGGGAATTGCACCGTCTCGGATCGCAAGACCCTACAGAGGATAGTGAGGACAGCTGAGAAGATCATCGAGTCTCTCTCCCTCTATCATGGACATTTACACCACACGCTGCATCCGCAAAGCACACAGCATTGTGGACGATCACACACACTTTTTACACTCCTACCATCAGGAAAACGGTTCCAAAGCATTCGGGCCGCAACAACAAAACTGTGCAACAGTTTCTTTCCACAAGCCATCAGGCTACTCAACACACAGAACTGAAACAGAACTCGCACACACTCATTTACTCACACACACACACACTCACTTAAATGTGTGTTACTGAACTGTACAACCTGGACTAAACACAATCATCACTGATCTCGATCCACTCCATCACCACTTATCTATTCATTATTATATATACTTGCACCTTGTACTACAGTGGAATGTTTACATGCTGTCTTTGCACCTTTGTATTCAGTATAATATTTACATGCTGTCTTTGCACCTCCTTGCTGCTGTTTTTTGCACTACATTGTTCTGTTCTGTTTGTATTCTCTCCTGGGTATAGTTTTTGCATTTCTCCTTACACCGTATTGTATAATCAAGTATACAGCAGGTTTACTAGTCGGCGCTATACTTGGTCTTTTGTCTTTTGTCTTGTCTTGTGTTGTCTGTCTGCACTGTTTGTCTGCACTGTTTGCACCAGGTTGCACTCGATGCACTTTATGTTTGTGTTGTAGCTCTATGCTGTTGTTGTTTTGTTGCTTGGTGTAGCACCAGGGTTCCGGAGAACGTTGTTTTGTTTTTACTGTGTACTGTGTACCACTGTGTATAGCAAAAATGACAATAAAAGCCTCTTGACTTGACTTGACTTGACCTTGAGAGGAACCAGACTCAAAAGGGGAACCCATCCTCATTTGGGTGACATCAAGAGTTTGATCATAAATCTTTCAACAATACAGTACATTGGAGAGTGAGAACTAACATTAGCACTGCAGTATACGATTATAAGTAATGTTCTTTCTACAGGCTTAGATTAAAAACTAGGAGCTACTGAGCTCAACATTTGTGATTATCACTGATCCAACACCAGCTTCTGCATGCCAGAGCCTTTAACACTCCAGGAGGTCCAATGTCAAAACTCCACACATGTAGTGGGATCCAATTGGCACTTGTACGTCTCTAGATGGTTCGGGATGTTTGCGATTTCGGCATCTACTTCTTCAAAGGTCCATAATCTTCATGAGGTGGGATGTGACTGGAGCTGGCCAACCTCAGGAAGCCTCGGGATGGGGAGAGAAAGAGAAGCAGTGGAGAGGAATTAGCGTAGCTGCTGTTCATGATATTAACAGCACAAGTTGATAATGTGCATGTGATCAGATTTTCTGGAGCACAAGGTTATGATGTGATGTGTGTTATGTGTAGGCTTTGCTAAAAAGATATGTTTTTAATCTGCACTTAAACTGGGAGAGTGTGTCTGAGCCCCGAACACTGTCAGGAAGACTATTCCAGAGTTTAGGAGCTAAATGTGAGAATGATCTACCGCCTTCAGTGGACTTTGCTATTCTAGGAACTACTAGAAGCCCAGAGTTTTGAGATCTCAGGGAGCGTGGCGGATTGTAGCGTGTTAAAAGACTGGAGAGATACATGGGAGCCAAACCATTTAGTGTTTTATAAGTAAGAAGCAGTAGTTTGAAGTCTATTCCAAACTTAATAGGAAGCCAGTGCAGGGATGATAAGATCGGGGTTATATGGTCATATTTTCTCGACCTTGTAAGAACTCTTGCTGCCGCATTCTGAACTAACTGAAGCTTGTTTATTAATGATGCAGGACATCCACCTAGTAATGCATTACAATGGTCTATTCTGGAGGTCATGAACGCATGGACGAGCTTCTCTGCATCAGATATAGACAACATGTTTCTTAACTTAAAAATATTTCTAAGGTGAAAGAAGGCTGTTTTTGTAACTTGGTTGATATGATTATTAAAAGATAAGATGCTGTCTAAAATAACTTACAGGTCTTTTACCGTTGAACTAGTGGTTACAGAACATCCGTCTAAATGCAGGTTGAGATGCTGGAGCTTCTGTATACTAGTTTTTGGGCCGATGAGCAAAATCTCCGTCTTATCAGAATTTTTTAAAAACTGCTATAGGTTTTGTGCTCTAGGGGGCAGTAGAAGTAGAATATTAAATTTAAAATGTAATATTATATTTATTATTATAAATATCCTCAGTAAAATGTATCCTGGATCACTGTAAGGAAAAATAACTCACATGGAGAAAGATGTTCACATGCAGAATGCTGATATTAAACACTCCTACACCTTCATATGATCGTTTACATACTGGAACTAACAAGAGGCTCATAGTTCACACATTTAACACAAACACTTCCTGAAGAGCTCTTTCTGACACGTCTAAAGGGGAAATGGGTGTAGCATCACTTTCCGGTTAACATTAAGTTAAAGATGCAGCACATTTACAGAGCAGGACAGAGACAGTAACAGTGCGTAGCATAACAGGAGATTTAATACCTTTCTGAAGTGGAGTTGGTGTGGAGATCTGTGACTGTGACCTCAGAATGAAGATCCTCATCATCATCTTCACCTTCTGCCTGATCTCAGGTAAAGAAATACACTTTATAATAATCCTCACTATCAGCAGCAGTGTTACATGAAGGAAGGTTTTTGTTTAAATGAATATTTGGTGTTTTGTTAGATGGAGAGGAAGTAACAGGATATTCAGGAGGAGCAGTCCTTATCAAGTGCAAGTATGATCCAGAATACAAACTAAAATATTTCTGTAAGAATTCATGGCCTGGCTGTTCTAATCTCAAGACAGAAGCTAAAAATGAGTGGGTAACTTCAGGAAGATTCACACTGTTTGATGACACCAAATCAGCAGAGCTCAGGGTGATGATCAGAGAGCTCACTGTAGAAGATGCTGGGACGTATCAGTGTGGATTTGGGAATGTTAACGGCAAAGACATTTTTACACGAGTGGAACTGAAGGTGCAGGAAGGTGAGTCTCCCACCACTGCCCACTGTTTATCTTCACAAAGCTCTAGTGTCATTAGCAGACACACAAAATGGCTGAGAATCCAATCAATGCATTTAAAAATATCAAATTAAATCCAAAGCAATATCTTCAATTGCCTACTGAACTCACCTGTTTACTGTTAACCCTCATTTATTTCCATGCCTTTATTCAGTTCTTTATTCATTCACTTATCTTTACAAGTTTTATTTTAAGAAACGCTCAACTGCTCACCTCATCTTTACGCCTAACCTGCATGTTAAAAACAACCTAGTTTAAAGTTATGAATCTGTTTGTCATGTTTAAAATCATGATCATGAAAAAATTACATTTAAGTATCTACTTCTACATTTAATTGATTGAACATGATTTGAACTTGTTTATAACAGGAAGCTCGGGCTCTAGAGAAGTGAATGCATATACAGGAGGAGAAGTCAATATCAAGAGCAGATATGAGGATGAATATAAGGACAAACCAAAATCTATCTGTAGGATCCGAACACAACAGTGGTGTTTTACTCAAACAACAAAAAATCTGTACACTGAATGGACACATGGTGGCAGATTCTCAGTTTATGACAACAGAAGTGCAGGATTCTTTAATGTGTTTATCAGAGAACTGATTATGGAGGACACTGGAACATACCTGTTCACTGTTGCTGTGTCTGATGAAATTAAGACCTACACTGTAGTAAATCTGATAATAACAGAAGGTGAGTATCTTTTATTGTGTTTCATTAGAAGAAAATGTGATTACATGTATATGAATATTTACTGTATTACATTTAATATCATTAAATAAATATCAAAATGAAAAGTAAAGCTAAATAACCAGCTGTCACTTTAGGATTCATTTTGCTAATGAGTTTATATGATTTGGTGGAAGAAAATATTTAATCTCTTCTAGAATATGCCATAACTTATAATTTCCCTCTAATTTCTACATTGACTGGAGGTAATGGGATAAAATTACCATATACATGCACGTGTAGTGGTATATAAAAACCTGGTTTCACATTCCACCAAATTCTTTTGTGGCTAAAAGAATATTGAAGAATAAACATTTAGTTTTATTGAAACAAATATTCTATAATCAATTTGTAAACAGATTTTAACTATCTAAATGCTACAGTCATATTCAGATAATTAAATGCATTTTTTCCCTTTCATTTTTGAGTTAAACAGACTTTAAAATAATAAAACTTTACTTATGTAATAGAATTATTCACCCACCCATCCATCCATCCATCCATCCATCCATCCATCCATCGAAATGTACTGTTTTTTTTTTTCCAATTACACCACACAAAAAAATTTATCTGATTGGTTGTGATTTGCAGATCTGTCCTATGAGAAGTCCATCAGTAAGACTGTCCAAGTAGGAGAAGATTTAAACATCAACTGTAAATACCCAGAATCCCTCAGGAATTATCCCAAGTTTCTCTGCAATAGGCACGCAGCTGCTGTATGTCCTTATAAAATATCTGTTACAGAAAGTAGAAAAGATGTAAATGTGGGGAAATTCTCCCTGTATGATGACAGAACAGAACAAATCTTTACTGTGAGTATTAGAAATGTAACTGAAACAGACTCTGGTGAATACTGGTGTGGAGCCGAAGCAGCCTGGACATCTGATCATGGATACAAGGTTTTTTTCACACAGATCAACCTGACAGTTACTGGTGAGTTTGTAGAGACACGGAAACACACTGCATTAATTATTGTGACATTACAGAGTCTTTGTGTGAAGCATAGAGTCAGTGCACATCATAAATAACACTAGCCTGTGATATTATTGGTGATAAGTGATGGAACAATAATGGTAGTATAAATAGAGCAGATATTTTTAGAAAGAAGTTTGTTACCACATGGAACTGAATTAATATAGCTGCTATTCTCTGTTAACATTTAGAATTTTGTCCTTTTAGACTAAATGATGTGATGAGCAGATTTTATTAGAATCATAATCTGTTATCTGGTCTTCCTCTGCTCGTGTGTATTTCACTTCACTTCCTGTGATTATCTGATGTATAAACAGCAGTCTGTACTTCTGACACAACAATAATGTAAACTCTATTGTGTTGCCTCTGTACTGATATCAGTCACATACCAGATTCACTCACTTCATGTTGTTTACTTTTAAACTAAACTTTTTAATGCTTTAGATTCAAGTGTACCAGTGTCAAAACTGAAGCCAACTAAACCTTCATCACCACTACCATTATCATCATCCTCATCATCACCACCACCATCCCTATCAGCATCTTCCTTCTTTTCCTTTCCTTTATCAGCACCATCATCATCATCATCATCATCACCACCATCTCCATCATCATCATTACCACCACTATCATCATCATCGTCACCGTCAACACCATCACCATCATCAGCACCATCATCATCATCATCATCACCACCATCTCCATCATCATCATTACCACCACTATCATCATCATCGTCATCATTACCATCACCATCATCATCACCATCAACATCATCTAATCCAGCAGGTGAGTCTCCTCATGTGCACGTCAGACCCATAACTTTAATAAATCTGATCCCTTAAGAATGATCAGCATGTAGGTTAAAGTTTCTCTTCCATGATTTCCAGCTTCCACTGTGATCTCGGTGTCTGTAATTCTGCTGCTGCTTCTGATTGGAATCATATTCCTCACTTTCACTCTTCAAAAGAGACGCAGGATGCACGGTACATAAACTCAAACACATGATAAAATGCTTAATATAAACATGTATCTTGTAATGCAGATGCAAATGCAACTAAAACAGCATTTATTAAATCCATACAGAGAAATCTAAATAATAAAAAAAAACCTTATTGTCAACACAGATCCAGTTCATGTAAGATAGTTAATGTAACACGGTCCTACTAGTGTGTAGCACTCTTATAACCAACCCTAGGTCACTGCATAAAACACTCGTGGAACCACGCCAACCACTGGGGATTCTTATGGACCAGAATCAGAAGATAAGGGTCGTCTCACAGAAGCAAAGGTAAGCAATAAGTATAACAGTATAATCAAATAATAGTCTCCAATCAATTAAACACACAGAATAAAGTAAAATAAGGAACAGAGTCATTCAGTAGGGCAAAGACTGTAGTATGTTTTCATTGGTTATTTTTACTCCTCAAAACTTCTTTTAAATTGGTAATAAAATAATAGTGTATTGAATAATAAAACTCAAAATAACAAAAAGTGTATGAAAATTCAAAACCCCAAATTAAAGTTCAGATTCTGAATACAAGTAAACAAAACAGTAAAATAATGAATTTCACACGATGAATTTCAAAATCAATGTTTCAGTTTTTGCATTTAACTCAATCTTAATGTCCAGTTGAGTTTAAGTTCGATAACTCAATTTCAAGTTCAAAAATATAAAACAATGTTCATCAAAGAGTGGAAGAAAAAATTTAAATCCAGTAGAGAGAAAAAAAAATGTTTGATCCACTGAAGGTCCAGGCAAAAAAACTTAGGAAAAATCAAAGCAAAATTAGTTTGATCCTACCAGTTCGGCAGACTTCACGCTTTTTACTCTGTTTCCAGGTACGAAGTGATGGAATGGCTCGCCAGTCCCGGCCGGAATACGAATATTCAGCAAGGACAGGATTCAGGAACAATTTTCACAAAAAAATAAAAACCCAGCCAAGGAGAAGAATAAATCAGGAAAAAAAATGAAGTTGTTTTTTTCCCAGAAAAGATTTATATTGTATTGCGTCAGTCTCATCAATTCCCGTTCAAACGAGCACACAATACTGTTAATTTGTGCAATCGCGGTTTCTCTCGGTCAAGTTCACTCTCATTCTACCTGCTTGTCTGCTAACGTTCGGCAAGGGGCGGGACTAACCTTTCACCTCGCCAATGAGCAATCGGCTCAAAAAATTTAAATTTAAATTTATAAAGAAATTTTCCTGCATTTTTCTTCTTTCTTTTTCTATATATTTATACATTTTATAAAAATAATAATTATATAAAATGGCAATAAAATGCTAGTGACCTAGGTTAATGACCTGGGTTACATTAAGTACAACACATACTTATTAATTATTTCCAGCACCTTTTGCTACAGCAGTTTTACCTTGTCTTTTGGGAGTCTATCAGTTTAGCACTGACTTTTGGACCAGTTTTGTTAAGCAAACGTGTCCTACTGTAGATCTGTTATATTGTGAGATAATCTCCTGCCACAGACACCAAAAATACTTTCTATTGATTACTATTCTATTAGTCGCGTTCAGTTTTACGAAAAAGGAAAATTTGTGTCCATGTACAAGAATCAATCGATTAAATTTTGTGACTATAATCACAAAATGCCATGAGTCTGGGCTCCACTGTACAGCACTGTTCAAATCATTCCATGTGTTTTTGGCAGCATTTAGATCCAGGCTCTGACTGAAACATTCCAAAATCTACTTTTCTTTCGAAGCCATTCCTTTGTTCATACTGTATCTAAAGTGGTGTAAAAAAGTTTTTGCCCCCTTCCTGATTTCCTATTGTTTTGCATGTTTGTCACACTTTAAGGTTTTAAATCATCAAACTAATTTAAATATTAGTAAAAGATATTAAATTAAGGTTTTTATTATTGAGGGAAAACAAAATCCAAAACTACATGTCCGTGTGTGAAAAAGTGTTTGCCCCCTGTTAAAACTGTGTTTTTTTCACACCTAAGGTTAATTTCTATCACCACACCCAGGCCTGATTACTGCCACACCTGTTCACAATCAAGAAATCTCTTAAATAGGACCTGCCTGACAAGGTGAAGTAGACCAGAAGATCCTCAAAAGCTAGACAGCATGCCGAGAGCTAAAGCGATTCAGAAACAAACGAGAAAGAAAGTAATTTAGATTTATCAGTCTGAAAAAGGCTATAAAACATTTTTAAAGCTTTGGGATTAGATGTAAAGCTAATGTACATATAATGACTAGGAGATTATTTTATAACCTTCTCTTGATCATTAGCTGGTACATTAAGCAGTTGGATGAAACAAACAAAGAAAATAATTCCTACAGAAACATCTGATCCTTATTTGGGGTTATTCAGATTCACTTGATTTATAACAGGTTTATGAAATTACATTTCTACATGAGTTTAAATGTGAAGAGATCATTTAAAGCAGCCAGATTCCACATTATAAACTATCATATAAACTTTTGTAACACTGATATTGTCATTTTATCTAAAAATGCTTTTATTTCTTGCCATGCCATTTCATGCCATTTTCACAAGGGTGTGCAATTTTTTCATATATTTATTGTAGATAAATAAATGCAGAATGTCTGGAGATCATGACATCACAAAATGTAAATAGCAGCATTAATACATACAGATTCGGTGTCTGTTTTTTTTTTCCCCAGCAGGTACAGAGTCTGTTGTCCAGTATTCTGTCCAAACTCAGGAAGTGGCCAAGGGGTAATTATATTTTTTATTAGTCTGTTTAGTTAGAAACCTTATAATAGATTAAGTAAAGGACAAATATATGTGTGTTTCTGTTGATCTCTCAGGTTTCTCTTGCTGTCTGATTATGAGGAGATTAAAGACACCAAACAATTTTTTGCCTCAGAAGCTGAAACTTCCACAGTTTACTCAACTGCTTAACTACCCACAATCCCCTCTGAGTCTTCTCAAACTGTTTATGCAGAGATAGTTTCCTACAATCTCCAGTGATTCTGCTATTTATTCTACTGCTCAACTACCCACAATCCCCTCTGATCAGGAAATCTACCTGACAGCTCAGTTACCCACAATCCTCTCTGCTGAGAAATCTGTTAAAGGTTTGACTCATGCTACAGTGAGTTCTCACTCCAATACCACCAGCTGTAATGATGCAGTTCCACAGATTGTTGAAGACTTCTTTTCTGTCTACACTTCAGTCAGTCACGTGACTTCATCTGTTTAGTTCAGCATCATTAGGGCTTCAGTCATGTGGCAGTGGAACTTTACTATTTAATTCAGATTACATTTTTCTTTCTTTTTCCTTCTCTGTCCCTCCTCAAAACAATGATGTGATCACATGATGTGACAATGATGACAGAACAGAACAAATCTTCACTGTGAGTATTAGAAATGTAACTGTAACAGACTCTGGTGAATTCTGGTGTGAAGCAGAAGCAGCCTGGACATCTGATCATGGATACAGGGTTTATTTTAAACAGATCAACGTAACAGTTACTGGTGGGTTTGTAGAGACATGGAGACACACTGCATTAACACTTTGTGTGAAGCATAGAATCAGCACACATCCTAACATCCTAACATCCGCCTGGGATATTATTGGTAATTAGTAAATAGAACAATAATGGCAGTACAAATAGAGCAGTTATTTTTAGAACAAAGTTTATTACCACATGGAACTGAAGTGACGAGACTGCTATTTTAATCTTCAGAGTGTTTTCAAAATAAACTCATTCAAACCTTCACAATTTCGGCTCAAATATTTGTATTATGCTCACAGTCTCTCACAGTTGTTTCTCTTTTTTTTTTGTACACGTATATTTTTGCTTTACTTTTAATTCTTGTGATCAAACCTGTACTGCTGCAGTACCTGTAAATATCAGTGGTGTACTTTTATTATGTTAAACACCAATGAATGAAAGCTTTGGTAATGGATAACATTTATTTCTATTTATTTGGTGTCATGAGTTCAGCTGTGAATCTGATTGGTACTTCAACAATGTAGAATTAATCTTGTTAAAGCTCCAGTTAATGTAAATTAAGAGATAATTTGTATAACTTGAGTCTTTGTTGGTGTTAAAGTTCTGCTTGATGTTTTATTTCATTAGAATAAGAGTTTATTGTTGTAAAAGAAATGTTTTAAGGGTTTCCCTTGATGTTGTTCATTACATTATTGTTGAATTTGTTCAATCTACTATCCAGCATTGGTTATCCTTCATCTAAAAGCTCTGTAGCTAATCATCAAGCCTGTGTTTGTGCTGTAAGTGTGAGTTTGACAATAAAACAGCAAATGCATTGTTTTACCAGATTCTTTCTGATTTAACTTTTTTTTTCTTACTAAAACTACAATATACATTTATGAAGTGCAGAAAAATCTTAACGTTTACAGATTACCTTTTAAGGTTTTGGACACTAATGAGAGAATCCTGCACTTCTGTTGTCAGGAACTGCTTACTTGACCTGTGATTACTTGGTATTTTGTTTGTTAATGCCACTAGAACGATGTAAAGATAAACAGAAGACCATGTTGGGAGACTCGCCTTCCTTTACGTTCAGTTTCACCAGTGTTAAAATGTCTTTACAATCTTTATCTACTCCACAATAGTACGTCACAGTGTCTTTTTCAGTGAGCTCTTGGATCATCACCATGATCTCTGCTGATTTAGTGTCATCTAACAGTGAGAATCGTCCTGAAGTTACTGACTTTCACAGCCCACACTGCGAGGCAAAATACGCCGTTTTCAAATGTATCCACTTTGTAAAGCATTTTCAAAAAGATACGTTTTTGTTTTGTTGTAAAAACATATTAGTGTGAACATGGCCACAGACAATAAACCAAGCGCAGGTTTTAAATAATCAGACAAATTATCAAAATCACCAACACCTGCTTTATCCATTTCCATACCCTCAGGAGTATAGAGTAGTATTACAAGTATATTATATAGTAGTATTTCGTATATAGTATTATATAGTATACAGTTTTCTATTCCATCGGAAAAAATCCCCAAAAACAGCATGAACAACACCTTAATGAACATATCTGGGTAGTAAAATACAGACTGAATACTGCAGAATTATATTTTAAACATAGTGTTTAAGAGATATTTCCTCGGTTTTATTTTATTTAATTCTAAAATGACATCACTGAAGAGTTTCTCCTCCCACACTTGTGCATTTCTGTTTTCCTCCTGTGTTTCTTACATTATCCTCTAGATGGCAGAAGAAGCAACGAACCAATTTTAAATTGATCTCCAAGAAATTGAGACAATGCCACTTTTGTTTAAATATACTGGTATCCTTGTTAACTGATTGTTCTGAACCTAAAAATGTATATTTTCATAACCTAATGGAAGACTCATAAAAGGAATGTTGATGAGATGCATGAGATGAGATCTTAAATGTGTGTGTTTACATATGGGATCAAATATACAGTAACATGGACATGTCCTGCGAAAGTGTGTGAGCTTACAGCAATGTTGCTGTGAAAAAGCTGGACTCAAAACTTCAACATTTGTAAATATGTTTAATTTTTATTCCCAATCCAGCAATGGAAACTGCTATAGGTTTTGTGCTCTAGGGGGCAGTAGAAGTAGAATATTACATTTAAAATTGTATATTATATTTGTTATTATAAATATCTTCAGTAAAATGTATCCTGGAGCACTGAGAGGAAAAATAACTCACATGGAGAAATATGTTCACATGCAGAATGCTGATATTAAACACTCATACACCTTCATATGATCATTTACATACTGGAACTGACCAGAGGCTCAGAGTTCACACATTTAACACAAACACTTCCTGAAGAGTGCTTTCTCACACATCTAAAGGGGGAAGTGGGTGTAGCATCACTTTTTGTTTAAGACACAGATGAAGACGCAGCATATTCAAGTTCAGAGCCAGTAACAGTGTTTAACAGAACAGGAACTTTAGTATCGTTCTGAAGTGGATTTGGTGTGGAAATCTGTGTGAACTCAGGATGAAGATCCTCCTTCTCATCTTCACCTTCTGCCTGATCTCAGGTAAAGAAATAAGCTTCATAATAATCCTCACTATCAGCAGCAGTGTTACATGAAGGAAGGTTTTGCTCAGATGGATATTTGGTGTTTTGTTAGATGGAGGAGCCTCTAATGAAGTAAGAGGATATTTAGGAGGAAGAGTCCTTATCAAGTGCAAGTATAAAACAGAATCTACACAAAACCTAAAATATTTCTGTAATGGTTCATGGTCAGGCTGTTCTGATCTAATAAAGACAGGAGATAAAAACATGTGGGTAACTTCAGGAAGATTCTCACTGTTTGATGACACCAAATCAGCAGAGTTCAGGGTGATGATCAGAGAGCTCACTGTAGAGGATGCTGGGACGTATCAGTGTGGATTTGGGAATGTTAACGGGAAAGACATTTTGACACGAGTGGAACTGAAGGTGCAGGAAGGTGAGTCTCCCACCACTGCCCACTGTTTATCTTCACAAAGCTCTAGTGTCATTAGCAGACACACCAAATGGCTGAGAAAGCAATAAGCGCATTTTTATTATAACTCCTGACTGTAAATAAAATATCCAATTAAATCCAAAACAATCTCTTCACTTGCCCATTGAACTCACCTGTTTCCTTTTACCCTCAATTATTTTCATGACTTTATTCCTGATGGTTCAGGCCTTATCTTTACAATGTTTTATTGAAGGAAAAGCTCAACTGCTCACCTCATCTTTACGCCTAACCTGCATGTTACAAACAAACTTAATTTTGAAAGTTTTATGAATCTGTTTGTCATGTTTAAAGTCCTGATCTTTAAAAATATATCTACTTTTACTTATTAAGCTTATTGAACATGATTTGAACTGTCAACTGGAAGCTCTGGCTCTAGAGAAGTGAGTGCATATACAGGAGGAAGAATCAACATCAAGTGCAGATATGAGAATAAATATAAGGACAAACCAAAATCTATCTGTAGGATCCGAACACAACAGTGGTGTTTTACTCAAACAACAAAAATCTGTACACTGAATGGACACATAATGGCAGATTCTCAATTTATGACAACAGAAGTGCAGGATTCTTTAATGTGTTTATCAGAGAACTGAATTTGGAGGACACTGGAACATACTTGTTCACTGTTGCTGTGTCTGATCAAACTGAGACCTCCACTGTAATAAATCTGACTGTAATAGAAGGTGAGTATCTTTTATTGTGTTTCATTAGAAGAAAATGTGATTACATGTATATGAATATTTACTGTATTACATTTAATATCATTAAATAAATATCAAAATGAAAAGTAAAGCTAAATTATCAACTGTCACTTAGGATTCCGTTGTGTTTTCTTTTATTGTATTTTGATAATGAGTTCATTTTGATTTGATGGTAGAAAATATTTAATCTCTTCTAGAATATGCCATAACTTATAATTTCCCTCTAATTACTACATTGACTGGAGATGATAGGATAAAATTACCATGTACATGCAAGTGTGGTGGTATATAGAAACCTGGTTTCACAGTTCACCAAATTCTTTTGTGGCTGAAAGAATACTGAAGAATAAACATTTAGTTTTATTGAAACAAATATTCTATAATCAATTTGTAAACAGATTTTAACTATCTAAATGCTACAGTCATATTTAGATCCTTAAATGCATTTTTTTCCTTTTCATTTTTGAGTTAACCAGACTTTAAAATAATAAAACTTTACTTATGTAATAGAATTATTCACCCACCCATCCATCCATCCATCCATCCATCCATCCATCGAAATGTACTGGTTTTTTTTTTCCAATTACACCACACAAATAAATTTATCTGATGGTTGTGATTTGCAGATCTGTCCTATGAGAAGTCCATCAGTAAGACTGTCCAAGTAGGAGGAGATTTAAACATCAACTGTAAATACCCAGAATCCCTCAGGAATTATCCCAAGTTTCTCTGCAATAGGCACGCAGCTGCTGTATGTCCTTATAAAATGTCTGTTACAGAAAGTAGAAAAGATGTAAATGTGGGGAAATTCTCCCTGTATGATGACAGAACAGAACAAATCTTCACTGTGAGTATTAGAAATGTAGCTAAAACAGACTCTGGTGAATTCTGGTGTGGAGCTGAAGCAGCCTGGACATCTGATCATGGATACAAGGTTTATTTCACACAGATCAACCTGACAGTTACTGGTGAGTTTGTAGAGACGTGGAGACACACTGCATTAACTATTGTGACATTACAGAGTCTTTGTGTGAAGCATAGAGTCAGTGCACATCATAAATAACACTAGCCTGTGATATTATTGGTGATAAGTGATGGAACAATAATGGTAGTATAAATATAGAGCAGATATTTTTAGAAAGAAGTTTGTTACCACATGGAACTGAATTAATGTAGCTGCTATTATCTGTTAACATTTAGAATTTTGTCCTTTTAGACTAAATGATGTGATGAGCAGATTTTATTAGAATCATAATCTGTTATCTGGTCTTCCTCTGCTCGTGTGTATTTCACTTCACTTCCTGTGATTATCAGATGTATAAACAGCAGTCTGTACTTCTGACACAACAATAATGTAAACTGTATTGTGTTGCCTCTGTACTGATATCAGTCACATACCAGATTCACTCACTTCATGTTGTTTATTTTCAAACTAAACTTTTTACTGCTTTAGATTTAAGTGTACCAGTGTCAAAACTGAAGCCAACTAAACCTTCATCACCACAACCATTATCATCATCCTCATCATCATCACCACCATCCCTATCAACATCTTCCTTTTTTTCCTTTCCTTTATCAGCACCATCATCATCATCATCATCATCATCACCACCATCCCTATCAGCATCTTCCTTCTTTTCCTTTCCATCATCAGCACCATCATCATCATCATCATCATCACCACCATCTCCATCATCATCATTACCAACACTATCATCATCATCGTCATCATTACCATCACCATCATCATCACCATCAACACCATCACCATCATCTAAACCAGCAGGTGAGTCTCCTCATGTGCACGTCAGACCCATAACTTTAATAAATCTGATCCCTTAAGAATGATCAGCATGTAGGTTAAAGTTTCTCTTCCATGATTTCCAGCTTCCACTGTGATCTCGGTGTCTGTAATTCTGCTGCTGCTTCTGATTGGAATCATATTCCTCACTTTCACTCTTCAAAAGAGACGCAGGATGCACGGTACATAAACTCAAACACATGATAAAATGCTTAATATAAACATGTATCTTGTAATGCAGATGCAAATGCAAGTAAAACAGCATTTATTAAATCCAGACAGAGAAATCTAAATAATAATAAAAACGTATTGTCAACACAGATCCAGTTCATGTAAGATAGTTAATGTAACACGGTCCTACTAGTGTGTAGCACTCTTATAACCAACCCTAGGTCACTGCATAAAACACTCGTGGAACCACGCCAACCACTGGGGATTCTTATGGACCAGAATCAGAAGATAAGGGTCGTCTCACAGAAGCAAAGGTAAGCAATAAGTATAACAGTATAATCAAATAATAGTCTCCAATCAATTAAACACACAGAATAAAGTAAAATAAGGAACAGAGTCATTCAGTAGGGCAAAGACTGTAGTATGTTTTCATTGGTTATTTTTACTCCTCAAAACTTCTTTTAAATTGGTAATAAAATAATAGTGTATTGAATAATAAAACTCAAAATAACAAAAAGTGTATGAAAATTCAAAACCCCAAATTAAAGTTCAGATTCTGAATACAAGTAAACAAAACAGTAAAATAATGAATTTCACACGATGAATTTCAAAATCAATGTTTCAGTTTTTGCATTTAACTCAATCTTAATGTCCAGTTGAGTTTAAGTTCGATAACTCAATTTCAAGTTCAAAATATAAAACAATGTTCATCAAAGAGTGGAAGAAAAAATTTAAATCCAGTAGAGAGAAAAAAAAATGTTTGATCCACTGAAGGTCCAGGCAAAAAAAACTTAGGAAAAATCAAAAATCAAAGCAAAATTAGTTTGATCCTACCAGTTCGGCAGACTTCACGCTTTTTACTCTGTTTCCAGGTACGAAGTGATGGAATGGCTCGCCAGTCCCGGCCGGAATACGAATATTCAGCAAGGACAGGATTCAGGAACAATTTTCACAAAAAAATAAAAACCCAGCCAAGGAGAAGAATAAATCAGGAAAAAAAATGAAGTTGTTTTTTTTTTTTTCCCAGAAAAGATTTATATTGTATTGCGTCAGTCTCATCAATTCCCGTTCAAACGAGCACACAATACTGTTAATTTGTGCAATCGCGGTTTCTCTCGGTCAAGTTCACTCTCATTCTACCTGCTTGTCTGCTAACGTTCGGCAAGGGGCGGGACTAACCTTTCACCTCGCCAATGAGCAATCGGCTCAAAAAATTTAAATTTAAATTTATAAAGAAATTTTCCTGCATTTTTCTTCTTTCTTTTTCTATATATTTATACATTTTATAAAAATAATAATTATATAAAATGGCAATAAAATGCTAGTGACCTAGGTTAATGACCTGGGTTACATTAAGTACAACACATACTTATTAATTATTTCCAGCACCTTTTGCTACAGCAGTTTTACCTTGTCTTTTGGGAGTCTATCAGTTTAGCACTGACTTTTGGACCAGTTTTGTTAAGCAAACGTGTCCTACTGTAGATCTGTTATATTGTGAGATAATCTCCTGCCACAGACACCAAAAATACTTTCTATTGATTACTATTCTATTAGTCGCGTTCAGTTTTACGAAAAAAAGGAAAATTTGTGTCCATGTACAAGAATCAATCGATTAAATTTTGTGACTATAATCACAAAATGCCATGAGTCTGGGCTCCACTGTACAGCACTGTTCAAATCATTCCATGTGTTTTGGCAGCATTTAGATCCAGGCTCTGACTGAAACATTCCAAAATCTACTTTTCTTTCGAAGCCATTCCTTTGTTCATACTGTATCTAAAGTGGTGTAAAAAAGTTTTTGCCCCCTTCCTGATTTCCTATTGTTTTGCATGTTTGTCACACTTTAAGGTTTTAAATCATCAAACTAATTTAAATATTAGTAAAAGATATTAAATTAAGGTTTTTATTATTGAGGGAAAACAAAATCCAAAACTACATGGCCATGTGTGAAAAAGTGTTTGCCCCTGTTAAAACTGTGTTTTTCACACCTAAGGTTAATTTCTCTCGCCACACCCAGGCCTGATTACTTCCACACCTGTTCACAATCAGGAAATCTCTTAAATAGGACCTGCCTGACAAGGTGAAGTAGACCAGAAGATCCTCAAAAGCTAGACAGCATGCCGAGAGCTAAAGAGATTCAGAAACAAACGAGAAAGAAAGTAATTTAGATTTATCAGTCTGGAAAAGGTTATAAAGCATTTTTAAAGCTTTGGAATTAGATGTAAAGGTTTGTTACATCTTATGACTAGGAGATTATTTTATAACCTTCTCTTAAACATTAATTTGTACATTAAGCAGTTGGATGAAACAAACAAAGAAAAAAATTCCTACAGAAACATCTGATCCTTATTTGGGGTTATTCAGATTCACTTGATTTATAACAGGTTTATGAAATGTCATTTCTACATGAGTTTAAATGTGAAGAGATCATTTAAAGCAGCCAGATTCCACATTATAAACTATCATATAAACTTTTGTAACACTGATATTGTCATTTTTATCTAAAAATGCTTTTATTTCTTGCCATGCCATTTCATGCCTTTTTCACAAGGGTGTGCCAACTTTTCATATATTTACTGTAGATGAATAAAGGCAGAATGTCTGGAGATCATGACATCATAAACTGAAAATAGCAGCATTAATACATACAGATTGAGTGTTTTTTTTTCCCCAGCAGGTACAGATTCTGTTGTCCAGTATTCTGTCCAAACTCAGGAAGTGGCCAAGGGGTAATTATATTTTTTATTAGTCTGTTTAGTTAGAAACCTTATAATAGATTAAGTAAAGGACAAATATATGTGTGTTTCTGTTGATCTCTCAGGTTTCTCTTGCTGTCTGATTATGAGGAGATTAAAGACACCAAACAATTTTTTGCCACAGAAGCTGAAACTTCCACAGTTTACTCAACTGCTTAACTACCCACAATCCCCTCTGAGTCTTCTCAAACTGTTCATGCAGAGATAGTTTCCTACAATCTCCAGTGATTCTGCTATTTATTCTACTGCTCAACTACCCACAATCCCTCTGAGTCTTCTCAAACTGTTTATGCAGAGATAGTTTCCTACAATCTCCAGTGATTCTGCTATTTATTCTACTGCTCAACTACCCACAATCCCCTCTGATCAGGAAATCTACCTGACAGCTCAGTTACCCACAATCCTCTCTGCTGAGAAATCTGTTAAAGGTTTGACTCATGCTACAGTGAGTTCTCACTCCAATACCACCAGCTGTAATGATGCAGTTCCACAGATTGTTGAAGACTTCTTTTCTGTCTACACTTCAGTCAGTCACGTGACTTCATCTGTTTAGTTCAGCATCATTAGGGCTTCAGTCATGTGGCAGTGGAACTTTACTATTTAATTCAGATTACATTTTTCTTTCTTTTTCCTTCTCTGTCCCTCACTCAAAACAATGATGTGATCACATGATGTGACAATGATGACAGAACAGAACAAATCTTCACTGTGAGTATTAGAAATGTAACTGTAACAGACTCTGGTGAATTCTGGTGTGAAGCAGAAGCAGCCTGGACATCTGATCATGGATACAGGGTTTATTTTAAACAGATCAACGTAACAGTTACTGGTGAGTTTGTAGAGACATGGAGACACACTGCATTAACACTTTGTGTGAAGCATAGAGTCAGCACACATCCTAACATCCTAACATCCGCCTGGGATATTATTGGTAATTAGTAAATAGAACAATAATGGCAGTACAAATAGAGCAGTTATAACAAAGTTTATTACCACATGGAACTGAAGTGACGAGACTGCTATTTTAATTTTCTAAATTCTGTGTTTTCAAAATAAACTCATTTAAAGCTTCACAATTTAAGTTTAAATATTTGTATTATGCTCACAGTCTCTCACAGTTGTTTCTCTTTTTTTTGTTGTACACGTATATTTTTGTTTCACTTTTAATTCTTGTGATTAAACCTGTACTACTGCAGTACCTGTAAATATCAGTCGTGTACTTTTATTATGTTGAACACCAATGAATTAAAGCTTTGGTAATGGATAACATTTATTTCCATTTATTTGGTGTCATGATTTCAGCTGTGAATCTGATTGGTACTTCAACACTGTGGAATTAATCTTGTTAAAGCTCCAGTGAATGTAAATTAAGAGATAATTTGTATAACTTGAGTCTTTGTTGGTGTTAAAGTTCTGCTTGATGTTTTATTTCATTAGAATAAGAGTTTATTGTTGTAAAAGAAATGTTTTAAGGGTTTCCCGTGATGTTGTTCATTACATTATTGTTGAATTTGTTCAATCTACTATCCAGCATTGGTTATCCTTCATCTAAAAGCTCTGTAGCTAATCATCAAGCCTGTGTTTGTGCTGTAAGTGTGAGTTTGACAATAAAACAGCAAATGCATTGTTTTACCAGATTCTTTCTGATTTAACTTTTTTTTTCTTACTGAAACTACAATATGAACTTATGAAGTGCAGAAAAATCTTAACGTTTACAGATTAACTTTTAAGGTTTTGGACACTAATGAGAGAATCCTGCACTTCTGTTGTCAGGAACTGCTTACTTGACCTGTGATTACTTGGTATTTTGTCTGCTAATGCCACTAGAACGATGTAAAGATAAACAGAAGACCATGTTGGGAGACTCGCCTTCCTTTACGTTCAGTTCCACCAGTGTTAAAATGTCTTTACAATCTTTATCTACTCCACAATAGTACATCACAGTGTCTTTTTCAGTGAGCTCTTGGATCATCACCATGATCTCTGCTGATTTAGTGTCATCTAACAGTGAGAATCGTCCTGAAGTTACTGACTTTCACAGCCCACACTGCGAGGCAAAATACGCCGTTTTCAAATGTATCCACTTTGTAAAGCATTTTCAAAAAGATACGTTTTTGTTTTGTTGTAAAAACATATTAGTGTGAACATGGCCACAGACAATAAACCAAGCGCAGGTTTTAAATAATCAGACAAATTATCAAAATCACCAACACCTGCTTTATCCATTTCCATACCCTCAGGGAGTATAGAGTAGTATTACAAGTATATTATATAGTAGTATTTCGTATATAGTATTATATAGTATACAGTTTTCTATTCCATCGGGAAAAAAATCCCCCAAAAAACAGCATGAACAACACCTTAATGAACATATCTGGGTAGTAAAATACAGACTGAATACTGCAGAATTATATTTTAAACATAGTGTTTAAGAGATATTTCCTCGGTTTTATTTTATTTAATTCTAAAATGACATCACTGAAGAGTTTCTCCTCCCACACTTGTGCATTTCTGTTTTCCTCCTGTGTTTCTTACATTATCCTCTAGATGGCAGAAGAAGCAACGAACCAATTTTAAATTGATCTCCAAGAAATTGAGACGATGCCACTTTTGTTTAAATATACTGGTATCCTTGTTAACTGATTGTTCTGAACCTAAAAATGTATATTTTCATAACCTAATGGAAGACTCATAAAAGGAATGTTGATGAGATGCATGAGATGAGATCTTAAATGTGTGTTTACATATGGGATCAAATATACAGTAACATGGACATGTCCTGCGAAAGTGTGTGAGCTTACAGCAATGTTGCTGTGAAAAAGCTGGACTCAAAACTTCAACATTTGTAAATATGTTTAATTTTATTCCCAATCCAGCAATGGAAACTGCTATAGGTTTTGTGCTCTAGGGGGCAGTAGAAGTAGAATATTACATTTAAAATTGTATATTATATTTGTTATTATAAATATCTTCAGTAAAATGTATCCTGGAGCACTGAGAGGAAAAATAACTCACATGGAGAAATATGTTCACATGCAGAATGCTGATATTAAACACTCATACACCTTCATATGATCATTTACATACTGGAACTGACCAGAGGCTCAGAGTTCACACATTTAACACAAACACTTCCTGAAGAGTGCTTTCTCACACATCTAAAGGGGGAAGTGGGTGTAGCATCACTTTTTGTTTAAGACACAGATGAAGACGCAGCATATTCAAGTTCAGAGCCAGTAACAGTGTTTAACAGAACAGGAACTTTAGTATCGTTCTGAAGTGGATTTGGTGTGGAAATCTGTGTGAACTCAGGATGAAGATCCTCCTTCTCATCTTCACCTTCTGCCTGATCTCAGGTAAATAAATAAGCTTTATAATAATCCTCACTATCAGCAGTACTGTTACATGAAGGAAGGTTTTGCTCAGATGGATATTTGGTGTTTTGTTAGATGGAGGAGCCTCTAATGAAGTAACAGGATATTTAGGAGGAAGAGTCCTTATCAAGTGCAAGTATAATACAGAATCTACACAAAACCTAAAATATTTCTGTAAGGATTCATCGCCAGGCTGTTCTGATCTAATAAAGACAGGAGATAAAAACATGTGGGTAACTTCAGGAAGATTCTCACTGTTTGATGACACCAAATCAGCAGAGTTCAGGGTGATGATCAGAGAGCTCACTGTAGAGGATGCTGGGACGTATCAGTGTGGATTTGGGAATGTTAACGGGAAAGACATTTTGACACGAGTGGAACTGAAGGTGCAGGAAGGTGAGTCTCCCACCACTGCCCACTGTTTATCTTAACAAAGCTCTAATGTCATTAGCAGACACACCAAATGGCTGAGAAACCAATAAGCGCATTTTTATTATAACTCCTGACTGTAAATAAAATATCCAATTAAATCCAAAACAATCTCTTCACTTGCCCATTGAACTCACCTGTTTCCTTTTTATCCTCAATTATTTTCATGACTTTATTCCTGGTGGTTCATGTTTTATTGAAGGAAAAGCTCAACATCCAGCCCCACTTTTACGCCAAACCTGCATGTTACAAACAAACTTAATTTTGAAAGTTTTATGTATCTGTTTGTCATATTTAAAGTCCTGATCTTTAAAAAATATATCTACTTTTACTTATTAAGCTTATTGAACATGATTTGAACTGTCAACAGGAAGCTCTGGGTCTAGAGAAGTGAGTGCATATACAGGAGGAAGAATCAATGTCAAGTGCAGATATGAGAATAAATATAAGGACAAACCAAAATCTATCTGTAAGATCGGAACACAACCGCTGTGTTTTCCTCTAACAACAACACTGTACAGGGAATGGACACATAATGGCAGATTCTCAATTTATGACAACAGAAGTGCAGGATTCGTCAATATATTTATCAGAGAACTGATTATGGAGGACACTGGAACATACTTGTTAACTGTTGCTGTGTCTGATGAAATTGAGACCTCCACTGTAATCAATCTGACTGTAACAGAAGGTGAGTATCTTTTATTTTGTTTCATTAGAAGAAAATGTGATCATATTTATAATATTATAATGTTAGAGTAAATAGTAAAGCTAAATTATCAACTGTCACTTAGGATTCCGTTGTGTTTTTTTCTTTTTATTGTATTTTGATAATGAGTTCATTTTGATTTGATGGTAGAAAATATTTAAAATTATAGCATATTATAGGAATTGACTGGAGATGATGGGAAAAAATTACTATATACATGCATGTGTGGTGGTATATAGAAACCTGGTTTCACAGTCCGCCAAATTCTTTTGTGGCTGAAAGAATATTGAAGAATAAACATTTAGTTTTATTGAAACAAATATGCTTAATAAATTTGTAAACAGATTCTGACTATCTAAATGCTACAGTCATATTCAGATCCTTAAATGCATTTGTTTCATTTTCATTTTTGAGTTAACCAGACTTAAAAATAATATAACTTTACTTATGTAAAATAATTATTCACCCACCCATTCATCCATCCATAAACATCCACAAAAAATCAAAATTTAGCGGAAACCCAGACAATCCCATTTACACGCAGGGACAACATGTAAGACACCAGAGACACAGTAACCTGTACTTGTGACTGTGGATTTGTCAATGTTATATTATGGGTCACCAGATCACTAAATTTAGAACCAAACAAAAGAGAAATACATTTCAGATTAAAAACATCTGTAGCTTCCCTAACCTTCAGAAACAGTAGAAAATATTGAAATGTACTGTATTTTCTAAGGTCACCACACAAATAAATTGATCTGATTGGTTGTGATTTGCAGATCTGTCCTATGAGACATTTTTCAGTAAGACTGTCCAAGTAGGAGAAGATTTAAACATCAGCTGTAAATACCCAGAATCCCTCAGGAGTTATAACAAGTTTCTCTGCAGGAGGCAGTCATCTGTTGGATGTCATAAAATATCTGTTAAAGAAAGTAAAAAAGATGTAAATGTGGAGAAATTCTCCCTGTATTATGACAGAAAAAAACAAATCTTCACTGTGAGTATTAGAAATGTAGCTAAAACAGACTCTGGTGAATACTGGTGTGGAGCAGGAGCAGCCTGGACATCTGATCATGGATACAAGGTTTTTTTCACACAGATCAACCTGACAGTTACTGGTGAGTTTGTAGAGACGTGGAGACACACTGCATTAACTATTGTGACATTACAGAGTCTTTGTGTGAAGCATAGAGTCAGTGCAAATCATAACCAACACTAGCCTGTGATATTATTGATGATTAGTGAACAGAACAATAATGGTAGTATAAATAGAGCAGATCTTTTTAGAAAGAAGTTTGTTACCACATGGAACTGAATTAATGTAGCTGCTATTCTCTGTTAACATTTAGAATTTTGTTATTTTAGACTAAATGATGTGATGAGCAGATTTTATTAGAATCATAATCTGGTATCTGGTCTTCCTCTGCTTGTGTGTATTTCACTTCACTTCCTGTGATTATCAGATGTATAAACAGCAGTCTGTACTTCTGACACAACAATAATGTAAACTGTCACATACCAGATTCACTCACTTCATGTTGTTTATTTTCAAACTAAACTTTTTTACTGCTTAAGATTCAAGTGTACCAGTGTCAAAACTGAAGCCAACTAAACCTTCATCACCACAACCATTATCATCATCCTCATCATCATCACCACTATCCCTATCAACATCTTCCTTCTCATCATCATCACCATCATCTAATCCAGCAGGTGAGTCTCTTCATGTGCACATAAAAAAAAAAAAAAAAAAAAAAAAAAAAAAAAAAAAAAAAAAAAAAAAAAAAAAAAAAAAAAAAAAAAAAAAAAAAAAAAAAAAAAAAAAAAAAAAAAAAAAAAAAAAAAAAAAAAAAAAAAAAAAAAAAAAAAAAAAAAAAAAAAAAAAAAAAAAAAAAAAAAAAAAAAAAAAAAAAAAAAAAAAAAAAAAAAAAAAAAAAAAAAAAAAAAAAAAAAAAAAAAAAAAAAAAAAAAAAAAAAAAAAAAAAAAAAAAAAAAAAAAAAAAAAAAAAAAAAAAAAAAAAAAAAAAAAAAAAAAAAAAAAAAAAAAAAAAAAAAAAAAAAAAAAAAAAAAAAAAAAAAAAAAAAAAAAAAAAAAAAAAAAAAAAAAAAAAAAAAAAAAAAAAAAAAAAAAAAAAAAAAAAAAAAAAAAAAAAAAAAAAAAAAAAAAAAAAAAAAAAAAAAAAAAAAAAAAAAAAAAAAAAAAAAAAAAAAAAAAAAAAAAAAAAAAAAAAAAAAAAAAAAAAACAATTTAGAGGAAACCCAGACAATCCCATTTACTTGCAGGGACAACATGTAAGACACCAGAGACACAGTAACCTGTACTTGTGACTGTGGATTTGTGAATGTTATATTCTGGGTCACCAGATCACTAAATTTAGAACCAAACAAAAGAGAAATACATTTCAGATTAAAAACATCTGTAGCTTCCATAACCTTCAGAAACCGTAGAAAATATTGAAATGTACTGTTTTTTTCTAAGGCCACCACACAAATAAATTGATCTGATTGGTTGTGATTTGCAGATCTGTCCTATGAGAAGTCCATCAGTAAGACTGTCCAAGTAGGAGGAGATTTAAACATCAGCTGTAAATACCCAGAATCCCTCAGGAGTTATAACAAGTTTCTCTGCAGGAGGCAGTCATCTGTTGGATGTCATAAAATATCTGTTAAAGAAAGTAAAAAAGATGTAAATGTGGGGAAATTCTCCCTGTATGATGACAGAACAGAACAAATCTTCACTGTGAGTATTAGAAATGTAACTAAAACAGACTCTGGTGAATACTGGTGTGGAGCAGGAGCAGCCTGGACATCTGATCATGGATACAAGGTTTATTTCACACAGATCAACCTGACAGTTACTGGTGAGTTTGTAGAGACGTGGAGACACACTGCATTAACTATTGTGACATTACAAAGACTTTGTGTGAAGCATAGAGTCAGTGCACATCATAACCAACACTAGCCTGTGATATTATTGGTGATTAGTGAACAGAACAATAATGGTAGTATAAATAGAGCAGATATTTTTAGAAAGAAGTTTGTTACCACATGGAACTGAATTAATGTAGCTGCTATTCTCTGTTAACATTTAGAATTTTGTTATTTTAGACTAAATGATGTGATGAGCAGATTTTATTAGAATCATAATCTGGTATCTGGTCTTCCTCTGCTTGTGTGTATTTCACTTCACTTCCTGTGATTATCAGATGTATAAACAGCAGTCTGTACTTCTGACACAACAATAATGTAAACTGTATTGTGTTCAGTCACATACCAGATTCACTCACTTCATGTTGTTTATTTTCAAACTAAACTTTTTTACTGCTTAAGATTCAAGTGTACCAGTGTCAAAACTGAAGCCAACTAAACCTTCATCACCACAACCATTATCATCATCATCATCATCATCATCATCATCATCATCATCACCATCATCTAATCCAGCAGGTGAGTCTCTTCATGTGCACATCAGACCCATAACTTTAATGAATCTGATCCCTTAAGAATGATCAGCATGTAGGTTAAAGTTTCTCTTCCATGATTTCCAGCTTCCACTGTGATCATGGTGTCTGTAATTCTGCTGCTGCTTCTGATTGGAATCATATTCCTCACTTTCACTGTTCAAAAGAGACGCAGGATGCATGGTACATAAACTCAAACACATGATAAAATGCTTAATATAAACATGTATCATGTAATGCAGATGAAAGTAAAACATATTGACAACACAGATGCAGTTCATGTAAGATAGTTATTACTTACTATTAGTTTTAGCATCTTTTGCTACAGCAGTTTTACCTTGTCTTTTGGGAGTCTACCAGTTTAGCACTGACTTTTGGAGTAGTTTTGTTATGGAAATATGTTGTACTGTAGATGTGTTACATTGTTAGATGATCTCCTGCGACAGGCACCAAAAATACTTTCTAGTGAAATATATTATTATATTATATTAATATATATAAATTTGAGTCCATGAACAAGAATCAGTGGATCAAATTTCGTGACTATAATCACAAAATGCCATGAGTCTGGGCTCCTCTGTACAGTTCTGTTCAAATCACTCTATGGGTTTTTGGCAGCATTTAAATCCAGGCTCTGACTGGAACATTCCAAAACCTACTTTTCTTTGGAAGCCATTCCTTTGTTCATACTGTATGTATTTGTACTTTGAGATGTTATTATGCTTCATGATTCATTCTATAGTTATTAGACCTTCAGTCTCAGCTGAAGATAAGCAGGCCTATATATATTTTATTGTGTATAATGTTCTTTGGGTGATTAGCTGACTTTTGCATCAAACATTTTTTTTTTTTTATTAATCCCAGGTACTACCTTGGTCTAATCAGCCTATAACATATTATAACATTATGTGTTATACATTATTTTGGGGTCATTTAGGTAAACTTGAATTTGTTCAATCCATGAAAAAGGGTTTTAATTTATCTTTCCTCCACCAAAGCCTGGATATGTTGAAGAATATGAGACATTGTTCTCACATTCTGGGAGTGACCAGTATTTTCTAGATATTAAGGCAACTTCTTTAATATTGCTACTGTATATGTCTCATGGTCCCTCTCAAATCTCACTTCTTGCACATGAATATTTTTGAAGGGGAAGTCATGTCCTTGGTGAGATCAATGTGATGCCCCATTTTTCTCTTAAATCTTGATGGTGGCCTATATGGTGATCCCTGTTACATCTAATGATTAGGAAGTTCTCCTATTCTCCTAGTTCTCCTATTCTCTTGTACACTAAGCATTTGGATGAAACAAATAAAAGAAGGAATTACTACAGAAACACCTGATCCTTATTTGAGGTTATTCATAATCACTTGAGTAATGACAGGTGATAATTACTTTTCTATATGAGAAGAGTTAATTTTAAGCAGCCACATTATAGACTTATGAACTTTTGTAACTATGATATTGTAATTTTTATCTTAAAAGGTTTTTTTTGTTGATCATTTTGTGGAGTTTTCACATGCAGATTTATTAATATATATAAATTTGTGTCCATGAACAAGAATCAGTGGATCAAATTTCGTGACTATAATCACAAAATGCCATGAGACTGGGCTCCACTGTACAGTTCTGTTCAAATCACTCTATGGGTTTTGCAGCATTTAGATCCAGGCTCTGACTGGAACATTCCAAAACCTACTTTTCTTTGGAAGCTATTCCTTTGTTCATACTGTATGTATTTGTGCTTTGAGATGTTATTATGCTTCATGATTCATTCTATACTTATTAGACCTTCAGTCTCAGCTGAAGATAAGCAGGCCTATATATATTTTATTGTGTATGATGTTCTTTAGGTTTAGGTTTAGGATTAGCTGACTTTTGCATCAAACATTTATTTTTGGTCTACCTTGGTCTAATCAGCCCATAACACATTATAACATTATGTGTTATACATTATTTTGGGGTCATTTAGGTAAACTTGAATTTGTTCAATCCATGAAAAAGGGTTTTAATTTATCTTTCCTCCACCAAAGCCTGGATATGTTGAAGAATATGAGACATTGTTCTCACATTCTGGGAGTGACCAGTATTTTCTAGATATTAAGGCAACTTCTTTAATATTGCTACTGTATATGTCTCATGGTCCCTCTCAAATCTCACTTCTTGCACATGAATATTTTGAAGGGAAGTCATGTCCTTGGTGAGATCAATGTGATGCCCCATTTTTCTCTTAAATCTTGATGGTGGCCTATATGGTGATCCCTGTTACATCTAATGATTAGGAAGTTCTCCTATTCTCCTAGTTCTCCTATTCTCTTGTACACTAAGCATTTGGATGAAACAAATAAAAGAAGGAATTACTACAGAAACACCTGATCCTTATTTGAGGTTATTCATAATCACTTGAGTAATGACAGGTGATAATTACTTTTCTATATGAGAAGAGTTAATTTTAAGCAGCCACATTATAGACTTATGACATATAAACATATGAACTTTTGTAACTATGATATTGTAATTTTTATCTTAAAAGGGTTTTTTTTTTGTTGATCTGTCATTTTGTGCAGTTTTCACATGCAGATTTATTTATACATTTATTGTAGATTAATAAATACAGGATGTCTGGAGATCATGACATCACAAACTGAAAATAACAGCATTAATACCTACTGAATATTACTGTTTTTTCCTCCAGCAGGTAAAGATTCTGTTGCCCAAAATTCTGTCCAAAACTCAGAAGGTTACCATGGGGTAATTCTCTTTATATGTTTATGAGTCTGTTCAGTTACAAACCTTATTTGTATTTAGGAAAAGGGCAAATATATGTGTGTTTCTGTTGATCTCTCAGGTTCCTCTTGCTGTCTCTGATTATGAGGAGATTAAAGACACCAAACAACGTTCTACCTCAGAAGCTGAAACTTCCACAATGTACTCAACTGCTCAAATACCCACAATCACTTCTCAACCTGTTTATGCTGAGATAGAGTTTCCTACAATCTCCTGTGATTCTGCTATTTATTCTACTGCTCAACTACCCACAATGCCCTCTGAGCCTTCTCAAACAGTTTATGCAGAGATAGGGGGTCCTACAACCTCATGTGATTCTGCAATTTATTCTACTGCTCAACTACCCACAATCCCTCTGAGCCTTCTCAAACAGTTTATGCAGAGATAGGGGTCCTACAACCTCATGTGATTCTGCAATTTATTCTACTGCTCAACTACCCACAATCCCTCTGAGCCTTCTCAAACAGTTTATGCAGAGATAGGGGTCCTACAACCTCATGTGATTCTGCAATTTATTCTACTGCTCAACTACCCACAATCCCTCTGAGCCTTCTCAAACAGTTTATGCAGAGATAGGGGTCCTACAACCTCATGTGATTCTGCAATTTATTCTACTGCTCAACTACCCACAATGCCCTCTGAGCCTTCTCAAACAGTTTATGCAGAGATAGGGGGTCCTACAACCTCATGTGATTCTGCAATTTATTCTACTGCTCAACTACCCACAATCCCCTCTGATTAGGAAATCTACTTCACAGCTCAGTTACCCACAAGTCTCTCTGCTGAGAAATCTGTTGACGGTTTGACTCACGCAACAGTGAGTTCTCACTCCAATGCCACCAGCTCTTATGATGCAGTTCCACAGATTATGGAAGACGTCTTTACTGTCTACACTTCTGTCAGTCACGTGACTTCGTCTGTTTAGATGAATCTGTTGGCTTCAGTCATGTGGTACTGAAACTTTACTATTTATTTCAGATGACTTTCTTTTAATTCTTACATCTGTTTCATACTCTGTCTCTCCTTCAAAACAATTTTCAGCAATCAGCATATGCAATGAAGACATTATTTTTTGTCATTCTTTAACATTATTACTTCTTATAGTCTCCCACAGATTGCACCCTAAACTAATTTCCATGGTATAACAAATCTAGAACTTATAATCTAAATCTCTGTCCCAGAAGGAATGTGATGAGAGCAGTTCATGTTTGTTCACATTTCCAGCCCTGAAGTGTCAGTTCTTTTGTGATGGAGTTTTGTCAGGTAACCAGAATCCTGCAGGCAAATCGGTCACAGTCACTGATTGAGTGGTTGATCCTGGTGGTTCTATGCTTTTATAAAAGATTTCAGCAAGGGGTGTTTTAATTCTGTACTCTGTCAGGATTATGAACCAAGACTCTGTACTGCACGACCGCATGACTTGGTCACATGTATCCGATCACTCATACCTGAACTATATTGTCTTGTGGTAGCGAATGTATTTTTGTAACCCAGAACGCTTTAGGAGTAACAGGAAGGGAAAACGTTGGTCTGAGACACGTGGGGTGACTTGCCACCAAGCAGACATAGAGAGTGGTTCTGACTGACCCTGTGGTAACCATCTTTCTCCTTTCCTGCACAGCTGATGAATTCACTTTGCTTCCATGCTATTCAGAGGATGAGAATCTGTTTCCCGGAATTGCAGAGGGCACAAGGAGAAAAAATAAGGCCTCACTACAGTCCATTTCACCATAGATGTTTAGCTGAGAGCACAATTTAGCCTGCCTGGTCTGCTTAGATTAGTGCTTCTTCCTTACTCTATGCAGAGAGCATCACTGACTCTTCTGCTTCTGCCTTGAACTTGTTTCTCTCACAAGCTTTGCAGTAGCTATCGCTCCTGTGGACCCACACAGAGAAGCAGACATCATCTATTTTTTTTTTCAGGCCCTTGCCCTCCCTTGTGTGTTCGAACTGTGCATTATAGGGGGACTCTGTGCTGTACATTTAAAGAGGGATTATGGACCTGGACTATGATTCCCTGTACTTAGTCACATGGTTATTGGTTCGAAAATTAGCAAGATACAAACAGATAAATAAAATTATGGCGTATGGGATAGCTTTCCCTTTTTGATATATTTGATGCTATACCTTTTTGTCCTTGAGTATAAGCTTTGTGGGTAAACTTGCAGAGAGATTTTACAAAGAGAGTCAGTTTTGTTTCATTCAGTGTGGATGGCTTTAAGCAGTTGATGAATAGCTATAAAACATTTCCTGGTTAGTTTATGTTCTCTGTTTTGTCAAATCTACACTCTGTCCAGGCCCATACATATGTTTTAGTTTGCAAAACACTATTTGGTGTCCTTGCATCAACTCAACCAATTATCCAAATCCCAAAAGTTCTTTAGGACAGTTGGTGGAAAATGGAACCCACAGAAAACCTATATGGACACAGACAGAATATGCAAAATTCTACACAGACAGTTTCTTAAGATCAAACTCTGGAAAATGGATCTGTGATACAGAAATGCTTTTTATATTCATGTTAGTTTTATTTTATTTTATTCTTATGATGACACCACCGAGGATTTTTCTTTTAACACACTGTATTTTGTGTTTAGTGTATCTGTTCCACACTTGTCTTTTTGTCTGCACTGTTATAGAAGTTACTTGTCTTCTGGAAAGTTACTTGTTACAGGATCTTCAGGAAACATCAGAAAATAATGCCACTTTCTGAAACATATCACCAACATTTCTGTCGACCTAATTTGTTTATTTAATATTCTTTTTTTAATAAAATAATGAATAGGTAATGAAATGAGATTTTTAATGAGGTGCTGTTTTTTCATGTTCTTTAATTTGTGGGTTTTCACAAATAATTTGTGGGGTTTTTGTAAATAATATAATTGGAATATAATTGACATTATAATTGTGGAATCAGTCTGCAAGCGTCTGCCTGTGAACTGAGAGTGATACTGCTGTGAAAGAAGCTGAACTTTTTATGTGTGAATATCGTCCCTAGGTTACGTATGTAACCCTAGCTCCCCGAGGGAACTAGACTCTGCGTTGAAATGCTTTGGGAACGCCCCTGCGTTGTCCATGCTCTGAACCACGTGTGAAATCTGGCCAATAGGTAATACGTGATGTCATAGACAGGCAACGTCGCGTAAACCAGGAAGCTACAACATGGCTGTGCCGTAGCGACATTAGCTTCTGCAAAGAGAGAAGGTAAGTGCCGCAGGGATGCAGGGAGTGTGGCATGGAGACGCAGCGTCTCGTTCCCTCGGGGAAGTAGGGTTACATATGTAACCTAGACACGTTCCCTATTCGGAAATTTCAAGCTGCGTTGAAATGCTTTGGGAACGAATGTCCAATCACGCCACTCTGACCAGACCCTGCCTAGTGTGTGAGGGCCTCGGCACCTGCACGTAGGACAGAGGAGCCCAGAGTGGCTCTAGGTCGAGGCCATAAACCGAACAAGGTCAGCAGGGTGGACCAGCCTGCAGCGTCGCAAAGTCCCAGAGTGATACTCCAGCAGACCAGGCCGTAGATGCCACCACACTCTGGGTGGAGTGAGCCCTGATGCGGAGCCGGGAGTCCAGGACTCGTAGCTGAAAGGATGGCTTCCACTACCCACCTGCTTAACGTCTGCCTATTGGCTGGGAAACCTTTCCTATTAGGGCCACAGCGGACGAACAGCTGCTCCGACTTCCTCCATAAACTCGTCCTGTGGAGGCAAGCGTCCAGTGCTCGCACTGGACACAGTTGGTTTTGTATCTACTGGTCGGGGGCTATAAACGGAGGAGGGCAGAATACCTGTAACACGACATGCCGTGTGAGAGCCATAGGCACCTTAGGTACATACCCGGGTTTTGCATATAAAAACACTCTGGCCATGCCAGGGGCAAATTCCAGGCAGGACGGGGCTACGGACAGAGCCCGAAGATCCCAGATCCAAATCGCCAAGAGGAGGCGGTCTTAACCGACAGGAACCTAGGGCCACCTGGGCCAAGGGCTCGAAGGGGGGCTCAGATAGAGCCGCCAACAAAACTGTCAAGTCCCAGACAGGCACTCTGGGTTGCGTCCCGGGCCTCAGCCTCCAGGTGCCGAGGAGGAAACGTGTCACCAGAGGGTGCCTACCCAGCAACTGCCCTGCAGGCGGGGTGATATATGCCACGATGGCGGACACGTGAGTGGAGTGGAGAAGGGTCTCAACTACCTCGGTAGAGAGACCAGCTGCTACGAACTGTGCCACCTCAGGGGCCACAGCCACAGCTTCCACAACTCCGGGCGGGTGTGAGCCAGGGTTTCGCCCGCCAGCGAGAGGAGATCCCTCCTGGGAGGAATTTCCCACGGAGGGCCCTTGAGTAGGGATACCAGGTCCGCAAACCATGGCTCACCCGCCCATCGAGGTGCTACCAGGAGGAGACAGACTCCTTCCCGGCAAACTCTTTCCAGAACTTTCGAGAGCAGTGCGATCGGGGGAAAGGCGTACAGGCATAGCCTCGACCACGACTGTACCATGGCATCCAGCCCTATTGGGGCAGGGTGCGAGAAAGAGAACCAGAGGGGACAGTGCGAAGTCTCTCGGGTTGCAAAAGATCCACCTGGGCTCTGTAGAACCTCCGCCGTACCTGCTCCACCACCTCGGGGTGGAGTCGCCATTCCCCAGGCCTTGGCCATTGTCTCAACAGGGCGTCTGCTCTGACATTCAACCGTCCAGGGATGTAAACGGCTCTCAATGAGAGGAGTTTGTCTTGGGACCACAAGAGGAACTCTCGGGCCAGTTTTTACAAAGGGTGAGACCAGAGGCCCGTTTGGTGGTCGATGTACGAGACCACCGCAGTATTGTCCGTCTGGACCAACACATGGTGGTCTCTTAGGTCTGGGAGGAAGTGTTTCAACCCCAAAAACACTACCAACATCTCCAGGCAATTTATGTGCTACAAGAGACGTGTGCTGCTCCACAGACCCTGGGTGGAGTGGCCATTCAAGACCGATCCCCACCCCGTGAGGGAAGCTTCCATCATTAACATTACACGACAAGGACTCCCTAAAACGTTGCATTGGGTCAGAAACGTTGGGTCCTTCCATACATCCAAGGCTCGAAGGGCACGCAGCGAGACCTTGATGGTACGATACGGAATTTTCTCTGGGGGAGAACCCTCTGCCCCGGAGCCACCACTGGAGGGGCCTCATGTGGAGGAGGCCGAGTGAAATTACACTGGACGCTGCTGCCATGAGACCCAGCAGCCTCTGGAACTGCCTGAGTGGCTGGCCTGCCCTTACCCTCCTGACTGCGGTGAGGATGACTTTGATCCGGGCGGAAGACAACCGGGCACGCAACCTAGCCGAGTCCCACACCATGCCCAGAAAAGTGGTTCTCTGTGCTGGAGAAAGTACACTCTTCCAAACCTCATAAGTGAGTGGCTCAAGTAGTGGAGATCTAGAATGGGATGCAACCCGCCATCTTTCTTTGGAACAACGAAGTACGGGCTGTAGTAGCCTGACTCTCTGACCGAGGAGGAGGGAACAACCACGATGGTCTTTTTCCTCAGGAAAGTACGCATCTCCTGTTCCAGGACCAGAGCCTGCTCGGGTCCCACCAGGGTGGGACACAGCCCATTGAACCGGGGAGGAGAAGACACGAACTTATTCACGCAGCCATTCTCTACAGTATGCAGGACCCCCGAGAGACTCCTGGCAGCCCTCCAGACTGACAGAAAGTTCCACAGGTAACACACATAAAGCACTTACCTGAACGAGCAGAAGCTAATGTGGCTACCACCGCACAGCCATGTTTGTTGCTTCCTGGTTTACGCGACGTTGCCTGTCTATGACGTCACGTCTTGCCTATTGGCCAGATTTTACACGTGGTTCAGAGTGTGGACGACGCAGGGGCGTTCCCAAAGCGTTTCGACGCAGCTCAAAGTTCGCGAATGGGAAAGTAGAGGTGTTATTCTGTCTGGGTGTGAAGATCCATGAAGGGGAGAGGGGCAGGAACAGTGGTCACTGGAGCCTCAGGAGCATGTTTAACTCAACATGCTCCTGAGGCTCCAGTGACCACTGTTCCTGCCCCTCTCCTTTTCGTGGATCTTCACACTTCTGTGCAGCTTGGGATGGTATCTCATCTACACCTTGGGTGGTTCCATGTAATTCCGGAGTAGAACGGGTGCTTTGAGGATGGATTGGACTGTAGTTGGTGTCGGCGGTCTGCTGCACTGACTCGGGAGTGCAGTTTGCTTCTGATCGTCTTCACTGTACCCCAAAACATTGTATATCTGCTTCAAATGGACATTTGATGCAACCCAGATGAGGATGGGTTCCCTCTTGAGTCTGGTTCCTCTCAAGGTTTCTTCCTTATGCTATCTCGGGGAGTTTTTCCTTGCCACAGCTGCTCATCAGGGACAAGCATACTTACAAAGAACATATTTACGTTTAATCACCACATTATCTGTGTAAAGCTGCTTTGAGACAATGTTCATTGTTAAAAGCGCTATACAAATAAAAATGAATTGAATTGAATTGAATATTCCTAGAACAACAACAGGAACTCCTATATGTTTTGTGCTCTAGATGGCAGTAGAGGCTTTCTGGCATCAGATCAGTACACACTGGCATGGAGTATTAATTATCCTTAGTGAAGTTAAACCTGGAGCACTGAGAGGAAAAATAACTCACATGGAGAAAGATGCTCACATGCAGAATGCAGATATTAAACACTCCTACACCTTCATATGAGTGTTTACACACTGGAACTGATCAGATGCTCATGCTGTGTCAGAAATGTTAAATCTTTGGAATGACGCTTATGTAGTTCACACATATTTCACACACTTGCTGAACAGCTCTTTTTCACACAGCTAAAAGGGGAAATTGGCACAGCTTTTGTTTCCAGTAAAGACTCTGTTAAAAATCAGCATATTCACAGAACAAAACAGAGGCAGTAACAGTGTGGAACAGAACAGGAGCATTAAAATCTTTCTGAAGTGGAGTTGGTGTGGAGATCTTTAAGTGTGAACTCAGAATCAAGATCTTGTTCCTCATCTTTACCCTCTGAATGATCTCAGGTAAGGAAATGCAATTTATAATAATCCTCACTTTCAACAGCAGTGGTACATTAGGGAATGTTTTGCTCAGATGGATATTTGGTGTTTTGTTAGATGGGGGATCCTCCAAAGAAGTAACAGGATATTCAGGAGGTGGAGTCCTAATCAAGTTCAAGTATGATACAGAATACACACAGAAACTAAAATATTTCTGTAAGAGTTCATGGTTAGGCTGTTCTGATCTAATAAAGACAAAAGACAAAAACATTTGGGTAACTTCAGGAAGATTCTCACTGTTTGATGACATCAAATCAGCAGAGTTCAGGGTGATGATCAGAGAGCTCACTGTAGAGGACACTGGGACGTATTATCACCAAGTTATCACCCTTCTGTATTTTATAATAGTTACAATATTGGATTTTCTTTTGAATGGATAAAACCAAGTAATGCATCTTAACTTCATTTACTGACTACCATTCAACTGTCCAGTTAAATACTTACTGAACTTACCTGCTTCCTGTTAACTATTTTTACCTTCAGTAAATAGATTCCGATTCATCCACATTTAATCTTTCATGATTCTGATCCCATTATTCATTTGTTTTGTATTTTTCCATGTTTTTTATATTTGTTTCTCTTTTGATGTCTTTTTGTCATCTTCTTGCCAGTGAGTTTGTCTACAGATTTAGAATGATAATAAATGTTTAATGCTTTGTTCTTTTTCAAACCTCATAATTAAACCAAACCTTAATTTTTTTTAATTTTACAAACAATGTTTACGATCATAAAAACTGGAGAACAATTTAAAAAAAATAGCTTGAACTACAGCAAGCGTGGAGCTGAAGATTTATTTTACTCAGATCAGCCATGTAAGACACCAGAGACACAGTAACCTGTACTGTGACTGTGGATTTGTGAATGTTATATTATGGGTCACCAGATCACTACATTTAGAAGCAAACAGAAGAGAAATACATTTCAGATTAAAAACATCTGTAGCTTTCCTAACCTTCAGAAACAGTAGAAAATATTTAAATGTTCTGTTTTTTCCAAGGCCACCACACAAATAAATTGATCTGATTGGTTGTGATTTGCAGATCTGTCCTATGAGAAGTTAATCAGTAAAACTGTCCAAGTAGGAGAAGATTTAAACATCAGCTGTAAATACCCAGAATCCCTCAGGAATTATCCCAAGTTTCTCTGTAATAGGCATGCAGCTGCTGTATGTCCTTATAAATTATCTGTTACAGAAAGTAGAAAAGATGTAAATGTGGGGAAATTCTCCCTGTATGATGACAGAACAGAACAAATCTTTACTGTGAGTATTAGAAATGTAACTGTAACAGACTCTGGTTAATTCTGGTGTGGAGCTGAAGCAGCCTGGACATCTGATCATGAATACAGGGTTTATTTTACACAGATCAGACTGACAGTTACTTCTAAGTTTGTAGAGACATGGAGACACACTGCATTAACTATTATGACATTACAGAGACTTTGTGTGAAGAGTCTAGTCAGCGCCCAAATCCAAATCACACAAACCTAACAACTGCCTGTGATATTATTGGTAATTAGTAAATAGAACAATAATGGCAGTACAAATAGAGCAGTTATTTTTAGAACAAAGTTTATAACCACATGGAACTGAAGTGACGAGGCTGCTATATATAAATTTGAATCTTCTGAATTCTGTATTTTCAGAATAAACTATAATTTAAACTTTCACTATTTAGGCTCATATGTTAATTCACAGTCTCTCTCTCTCTCTCTCTTTTTTTTTTTGTTGTACACGTTTTTTTTGCTTCACTTTTAATTCTTGTGATCAAACCTGTACTACTGCAGTACCTGTAAGGCCTATTAGTGGTGTACTTTTATTATGTTGAACACCAATGAATTAAAGCTTTGGTAATGGATAACATTTATTTCCATTTATTTAGTGTCATGAGTTCAGCTGTAAATCGGATTGGTACTTCAACACTGTAGAATTAATCTTGTTAAAGAAAAACAGCAAATGCATTGTTTTACCAGATTCTTTCTGATTCAACTTTTTTTTCTTTCTGACGCTACAGTATGAATTTATATAGAGGAGGAATGTAAATCTGCAAGCAGGTAGAAAAATCTTAACGTTTACAGATTTTGAAGGTTTCGGACACTAATGAAAGAATCCTGCACTTCTGTTGTCAAGAACTGCTTACTTGACCTGTGATAACTTGGTATTTTGCTTGTTAATGCCACTAGAACTATGTACAAATAAACAGAAGGCAGTGGTGGGAGACTCGCCTTCCTTTACGTTCAATTCCACCAGTGTTTAAATGTCTTTACAATCTTTATCTACTCCACAGTAGTACGTCACAGTGTCTTCTTCAGTGAGCTCTTTGATCATCACCATGATCTCTGCTGATTTAGTGGGTAGTAAAGTACAGACTGAATACTGCAGAATTATATTATAAACATAGTGTTCAAAAGATATTTCCTGGGTTTTATTTTATTTCATTAATTCTAAAATGACAACACTGAAGAGTTTCTTCTCCTACACTTGTGCATTTTCTGTTTTCCTCCTGTGTTTCTCACGTTATCCTCTAGATGGCAGAAGAAGCAACGAACCAATTTAAATGGGCGGCCAGGGCTGTGTGCTCAGTCCACTGCTGTTCACTCTGCTGACTCACGACTGTGCACCAATGCACAGCTCAAATCATATCAAGTTCGCTGATGACACGAACGTGGTGGGTCTAATCAGCAAGAACGACGAGTCAGCATATCTCTAAACGTGGACAAAACGAAAGAGATGGTTGTGGACTTCAGGCGAGCACAGAGCGACCAATCTCCACTGATTATTGATGGATCCTCTGTGGAGATTGTCAAGAGCACCAATTTCCTTGGTGTTCATCTGGCAGACAACCTCACCTTAACACCAGCTCCATCACCAAGAAAGCCCAGCAACGTCTCTACTTCCTGAGAAGGCTAAGGAAAGCCCACCTCCCTCCCCCCATCCAGACCATGTTCTACAGAGGGACCATTGAGAGCATCTTGAGCAGCTGCATCACTGCCTGGTTTGGGAATTGCACCGTCTCGGATCGCAAGACCCTACAGAGGATAGTGAGGACAGCTGAGAAGATCATCAGAGTCTCTCTTCCCTCTATCATGGACATTTACACTACACGCTGCATCCGCAAAGCACACAGCATTGTGGACGATCACACACACACACTTTTTACACTCCTACCGTCAGGAAAACGGTTCTGAAGCATTCGGGCTGCAACAACAAGACTGTGCAACAGTTTCTTTCCACAAGCCATCAGGCTACTCAACACACAGAACTGAAACAGAACTCGCACACACTCATTTACTCACACACACACACTCACTTAAATGTGTGTTACTGAACTGTACAACCTGGACTAAACACAATCATCACTGATCTCGATCCACTCCATCACCACTTATCTATTCATTATTATTTATACTCGCACCTTGTACTACAGTGGAATGTTTACATGGTGTCTTTGCACCTTTGTATTCAGTATAATGTTTACATGCTGTCTTTGCACCTCCTTGCTGCTGTTTTTGCACTACATTGTTCTGTTCTGTTTGTATTCTCTCCTGGGTATAGTTTTTGTATTTCTCCTTACACCGTATTGTATAATCAAGTATACAGCAGGTTTACTAGTCGGCGCTATACTTGGTCTTTTGTCTTTGTCTTGTCTTGTGTTGTCTGTCTGCACTGTTTGTCTGCACTGTTTGCACCAGGTTGCACTCGATGCACTTTATGTTTGTGTTGTAGCTCTATGCTGTTGTTGTTTTGTTGCTTGGTGTAGCACCAGGGTTCGGAGGAACGTTGTTTCGTTTTACTGTGTACTGTGTACCACTGTGTATAGCAAAATGACAATAAAAGCCTCTTGACTTGACTTGACTTGACCTTGAGAGGAACCAGACTCAAAAGGGGAACCCATCCTCATTTGGGTGACATCAAGAGTTTGATCATAAATCTTTCAACAATACAGTACACTGGAGAGTGAGAACTAACATGAGCACTGCAGTATAAGATTATAAGTCATGTTCTTTCTACAGGCTTAGATTAAAAACTAGGAGCTACTGAGCTCAACATTTGTGATTATCACTGATCCAACACCAGCTTCTGCATGCCAGAGCCTTTAACACTCCAGGAGGTCCAATGTCAAAACTCCACACATGTAGTGGGATCCAATTGGCACTTGTACGTCTCTAGATGGTTCGGGATGTTTGCGATTTCGGCATCTACTTCTTCAAAGGTCCATAATCTTCATGAGGTGGGATGTGACTGGAGCTGGCCAACCTCAGGAAGCCTCGGGATGGGGAGAAAAAGAGAAGCAGTGGAGAGGAATTAGCGTAGCTGCTGTTCATGATATTAACAGCACAAGTTGATAATGTGCATGTGATCAGATTTTCTGGAGCACAAGGTTATGATGTGATGTATGTTATGTGTAGGTTTTGCTTAAAAGATATGTTTTTAATCTGCACTTAAACTGGGAGAGTGTGTCTGAGCCCCGAACACTGTCAGGAAGACTATTCCAGAGTTTAGGAGCTAAATGTGAGAATGATCTACCGCCTTCAGTGGACTTTGCTATTCTAGGAACTACTAGAAGCCCAGAGTTTTGAGATCTCAGGGAGCGTGGCGGATTGTAGCGTGTTAAAAGACTGGAGAGATACATGGGAGCCAAACCATTTAGTGTTTTATAAGTAAGAAGCAGTAGTTTGAAGTCTATTCCAAACTTAACAGGAAGCCAGTGCAGGGATGATAAGATCGGGGTTAAATGGTCATATTTTCTCGACCTTGTAAGAACTCTTGCTGCCGCATTCTGAACTAACTGAAGCTTGTTTATTAATGATGCAGGACATCCACCTAGTAATGCATTACAATAGTCTATTCTGGAGGTCATGAACGCATGGACGAGCTTCTCTGCATCAGATATAGACAACATGTTTCTTAACTTAAAAATATTTCTAAGGTGAAAGAAGGCTGTTTTTGTAACTTGGTTGATATGATTATTAAAAGATAAAATGCTGTCTAAAATAACTTACAGGTCGTTTACCGTTGAACTAGTGGTTACAGAACATCCGTCTAAATGCAGGTTGAGATGCTGGAGCTTCTGTATACTAGTTTTTGGGCCGATGAGCAAAATCTCCGTCTTATCAGAATTTTTTGGAAACTGCTATAGGTTTTGTGCTCTAGGGGGCAGTAGAAGTAGAATATTAAATTTAAAATGTAATATTATATTTATTATTATAAATATCCTCAGTAAAATGTATCCTGGAGCACTGTAAGGAAAAATAACTCACATGGAGAAAGATGTTCACATGCAGAATGCTGATATTAAACACTCCTACACCTTCATATGATCGTTTACATACTGGAACTGACCAGAGGCTCATAGTTCACACATTTAACACAAACACTTCCTGAAGAGCTCTTTCTGACACGTCTAAAGGGGGAAATGGGTGTAGCATAACTTTTTGTTTAAGACACAGATGAAGACGCAGCATATTTAGGTTCAGAGCCAGTAACAGTGTTTAACAGAACAGGAACTTTAGTATCGTTCTGAAGTGGATTTGGTGTGGAAATCTGTGAGTGTGAACTCAGGATGAAGATCCTCCTTCTCATCTTCACCTTCTGCCTGATCTCAGGTAAAGAAATAAGCTTCATAATAATCCTCACTATCAGCAGCAGTGTTACATGAAGGAAGGTTTTGCTCAGATGGATATTTGGTGTTTTGTTAGATGGAGGAGCCTCTAATGAAGTAACAGGATATTTAGGAGGAAGAGTCCTTATCAAGTGCAAGTATAATACAGAATCTACACAAAACCTAAAATATTTCTGTAAGGATTCATCACCAGGCTGTTCTGATCTCATAAAGACAGGAGATAAAAACGTGTGGGTAACTTCAGGAAGATTCTCACTGTTTGATGACACCAAATCAGCAGAGTTCAGGGTGATGATCAGAGAGATCGATGTAGAGGACACTGGGAAATACCACTGTGGAATATGGAAAGGTTATGGGGGAGACATTTCCACACCAGTGATACTGAAGGTGCAGGAAGGTGAGTCTCTCACCACTGCTTTCTGTTTATTTTCACAAAGTTCTAATGTCATTAGCAGACACCCAAAATGGCTGAGAAACCAATTAGCACATTTTTATTATAACACCTGACTGTAAATAAAATATCCAATTAAATCCAAAACAATCTCTTCACTTGCCCATTGAACTCACCTGTTTCCTTTTTACCCTCAATTATTTTCTCGACTTTATTCCTGATGGTTCAGGCCTTATCTTTACAATGTTTTATTGAAGGAAAAGCTCAACATCTAACCTCACTTTCACGCATAACCTGCATGTTACAAACAATCTTACGTTTAAAGCTATGAATCTGTTTGTCATGTTTAAAGTCATGATCTTAAAAAAAAATCTTCTTTTACTTATTAAGCTTATTGAACATGATTTGAACTGTCAACAGGAAGCTCTGGCTCTAGAGAAGTGAGTGCATATACAGGAGGAAGAATCAATGTCAAGTGCAGATATGAGGATAAATATAAAGACAAACCAAAATCTATCTGTAAGATCGGAACACAACAGTGGTGTTTTCCTCTAACAACAACAAAACTGAACAGTGAATGGACACATAATGGCAGATTCTCAATTAATGACAACAGAAGTGCAGAATTCTTCAAATTATTTATCAGTGAACTGATTATGGAGGACACTGGAACATATGTGTTCACTGTTGCTGTGTCTGATGGAATTGAGACCTCCACTGTAATAAATCTGACTGTAACAGAAGGTGAGTTTTTTTTATTGTGTTTCATTAGAAGAAAATATGATCATATTTATAATATTATAATGTCAGTGTAAAAAGTAAAGTTAAATTACCAAATGTCACATTAGGATTCAGCTGTGATTTTTTTTATTGTATTCTGCTAATGAGTTCATTTTGATTTGGTAGAAAATATTTTATCTCTCCTATAATACACCATAATTTATAATTTCCCTCTAATTACTACATTGACTGGAGATGATGGGATAAACTTTACCTAATAGATGCATGTGTGGTGGTATATAGAAACCTGGTTTCACAGTCCACCAAATTCTTTTGTGGCTGAAAGAATACTGAAAAACAAACATTTAGTATTGAAACAAATGTTATAATCAACTTGTAAACATTTTTTTACTATCTAAATGCTACAGTCATATTCAGATCCTTAAAGCATTTTTTTTTTTTTCATTTTAATTTTTGGGTTAACCAGACTTTAAAATCATATAACTTTACATATGTTAGAGAATAATTCACTCACCTGCCCATCCATCCATCCATCCATCCATCCATCCATCCATCTATCTATCCATTCATCCATATTACCATACATACATACATACATACATACATACATACATACATACATACATACATACTTCTACCTATCCATCCAACAAACCATATTTCCATACATACATCCAACATCAGTAAGCACTTTATCCCGGTCAGGTTCATGTGGATTTAGAGCTGAACCTCTGAACTCTGTGTACAATGCTGGAAAATAACACACTGGTGAAAATTTAGCATTGCCAATGCACCTACCAGCATTTTTTTTAATTAGGATGAAACCCAGACAAACCCATTCACACACAGGGACAACATGTAAGACACCAGAGACACAGTAACCTGTACTTGTGACTATGGATTTGGGAATGTTATATACTGGGTCACCAGATCACTAAATTTAGAACCATCAGAAGAGAAATACATTTCAGATTAAAAACATATGTAGCTTCCCTAACCTTCAGAAACCATAGAAAATATTTAAATGTACTGTTTTTTCCAAGGCCACCACACAAATAAACTGATCTGATTGGTTGTGATTTGCAGATCTGTCCTTTGAGAAGTCCATCAGTAAGACTGTCCAAGTAGGAGAAGATTTAAACATCAACTGTAAATACCCAGAATCCCTCAGGAGTTATTCCAAGTTTCTCTGCAATAGGCCGCAGCTGCTTTATGTCCTTATAAAGTGTCTGTTACAGAAAGTAGAAAAGATGTAAATGTGGGGAAATTCTCCCTGTATGATGACAGAACAGAACAAATCTTCACTGTGAGTATTAGAAATGTAACTAAAACAGACTCTGGTGAATTCTGGGTTGGAGCTGAAGCAGCCTGGACATCTGATCATGGATACAAGGTTTATTTCACACAGATCAGAGTGACAGTTACTGGTGAGTTTGTAGAGACATGGAGACACACTGCATTAACTATTGTGACATTACAGAGTCTTTGTGTGAAGCATAGAGTCAGTCACATCATAACCAACACTAGCCTGTGATATTATTGGTGATTAGTGAACAGAACAATAATAGTAGTATAAATAGAGCAGATATTTTTAGAAAGAAGTTTGTTACCACATGGAACTGAATTAATGTAGCTGCTATTATCTGTTAACATTTAGAATTTTGTTATTTTAGACTAAATTGATGTGATGAGCAGATTTTATTAGAATCATAATCTGGTATCTGGTCTTCCTCTGCTTGTGTGTATTTCACTTCACTTCCTGTGATTATCAGATGTATAAACAGCAGTCTGTACTTCTGACACAACAATCATTTAAACTCTATTGTGTTGCCTCTGTACTGATATCAGTCACATACCAGATTCACTCACTTCATGTTGTTTATTTTCAAGCTAAACTTTTTACTGCTTTAGATTCAAGTGTACCAGTGTCAAAACTGAAGCCAACTAAACCTTCATCACCACTACCATTATCATCATCCTCATCATCACCACTATCCCTATCAGCATCTTCCTTCTCCTCCTTCCCATCATCATTACCATCACCATCATCAGCACCATCATCATCATCATTACCACCACTATCACCATCATCATCACCATCATCATCATTACCACCACCATCATCATCATCATTACCATCACCATCATCATCATTACCACCACCATTATCATCACCATCAGTATCACCTTCATCATCGTCACTATTCCTCTCAGCATCTTTCCTCTTCTCCTCCGCCTCATCATCATCATCATCATCTAAACCAGCAGGTGAGTCTCCTCATGTGCACGTCAGACCCATAACTTTAATAAATCTGATCCCTTAAGAATGATCAGCATGTAGGTTAAAGTTTCTCTTCCATGATTTCCAGCTTCCACTGTGATCACGGTGTCTGTAATTCTGCTGCTGCTTCTGATTGGAATCATATTCCTCACTTTCACTGTTCAAAAGAGACGCAGGATGCACGGTACATAAACTCAAACACATGATCAAATGCTTAATATAAACATGTATATTGTAATGCAGATGCAAATGCAAGTAAAACAGTATTTATTAAATCCAGACAGAGAAATCTAAATAAAAAAAAAAAACCTTATTGTCAACACAGATCTAGTTAATGTAAGAGAGTTAAGTACAACTCATTATTATTATTTTTTTTAGCACCTTTTCCTACAGCAGTTTTACCTTGTCTTTTGGGACTCTACCAGTTTAGCACTGAGTTTTGGAGCAGTTTTTTATGCAAATATATTCTACTGTAGATCTGTTACATTGTGAGATCATCTCCTGCCACAGACACCAAAAAAAATTTCTATTGAAATACATAATTGGAAAGTTGTGCTCAATGTTAAGAAAAAAAATTACATTTGTGTCCATGAACAAGAATCAGTGGATTCAATTTTGTGACTATAATCACAAAATGCCATGAGTCTGGGCTCCACTGTACAGCGCTGTTCAAATCATTCCATGGGTTTTTGGCAGCATTTAGATCCAGGCTCTGACTGGAACATTCCAAAACCTATTTTTCTTTGGAAGCCATTCTTTTGTGCCTCTGTATGAATTTGTGCTTTGGGATGTTATTATGCTCAATGATTCATTCTTTACCTATTAGACCTTCAGTCTCAGCTGAAGATAAGCAGGCCTATATATATGTTTTATTGTGTATGATGTTCTTTGGGTGATTGCTGACTTTTGCATCAAATATATATATATATTTTTATTTATTGTAGATTAATAAATACAGGATGTCTGGAGATCACGACATCACAAACTGAAAATAACAGCATTAATACCTACTGACTAAGTGACCTTTTTTTCCCACCAGATTCTGTTGCCCAGAATTCTGTCCAAAACTCAGAAAGTGACCATGGGGTAATTCTCTTTATATGTTTGAGTCTGTTCAGTTGCATACCTTATTTCCATTTAAGAAAAGGGCAAATATATTTGTGTTTCTGTTGATCTCACAGGTACCTCTAGCTGTCTCTGATTATGAGGAGATTAAAGACACCAAGCGACGTTCTACCTCAGAAGCTGAGACTTCCACATTTTACTCAACTGCTCAAATAACCACAATGAATTCTCAACCTGTTTATGCAGAGATAGAGTTTCCTACAATTCCCTGTGATTCTGCAATTTATTCTACCGCTCAACTACCCACAATCCCCTCTGAGCCTCCTCAAACAGTTTATGCAGAGATAGTGGGTCCTACAATCTCCTGTGATTCTGGAATTTATTCTACTGCTCAACTACCCACAATTTTCCCTGATCAGGAAATCTACTTTACAGCTCAGTTACCCACAAGTCTCTCTGCTGAGAAATCTGTTGACGGTTTGACTCACGCAACAGTGAGTTCTCACTCCAATGCCACCAGCTCTAATGATGCAGTTCCACATATTAAGGAAGACGTCTCTACTGTCTACACTTCAGTCAGTCACGTGACTTTGTCTGTTTAGATGAATCTGTTGGCTTCAGTCAAGTGCCACTGGAACTTTACTATTTATTCCAGATGACTTTCTCTTACTTCATCGTCTTTTTCATCCTCTGTCCCTCCTTCAAAACAATATTTTCAGCAATCAGCATATGCAATGAAGACATTATTCTTTTGTCATTCTTTAACATAATTACTACTCATAGTTTTCCATAGTTTGCACCCTAAACTAATTTCCATGGTATAACAAATCTAGAACTTATGATCTGTCCCAAAAGGAATGTAATGAGAGCAGTACATGTTTGTGATGGAGTTTTGTCAGGTAACCAGAACCCTGCAGGCAAATCGGTCACAGTCACTGATTGAATGGTTGATCCTGGTGGTTCTATGCTTTTATAAAATATTTCAGCAAATAGGACTTTTAATTCTGTACTCTGTCAGGATTATAAACCAAGACTCTGTACTGCACGACCACATGACTTGGTCACATGTCTCCGATCACTCATACCTGAACTATATTGTCTTGTGGTAGTGAATGTATTTTTGTAACCCAGAACGCTTTAGGAGTACCAGGAAGGGAACACGTTGGTCTGAGACACATGGGCTGACTCTTCACCAAGCAGACTTAAAGAGAGGTTCTGACTGACCTTATGGTAACCATCTTCCTCCTTCCCTGCACAACTAATGAATTCACTTTGCTTCCATGTGTTCAGAGGATGAGAATCCGTTTCCCTGAATTGCAGAGGGCACCAGGAAAAAAACTCCCTACAGTCCATTCCACCATTGATGTTTAGCTGAGAACACGACTCAGCTCGCTTGCTCTGCTTAGATCATTTCTTCTTCCTTACTCTATGCAGAAAGCATCACTCACTCTTCTGCTTCCACCTTGAACTTGTTTCTCTCACAAGCTTTGCACTAGCTATCGCTCCTGTGGACCCACACAGAGAAGCAGACATCATCTATTTTTTTTTTTCAGGCCCTGTGCCCTCCCTTGTGTGTTTGAACATTTAAGTGGGATCATGGCCCTGGACTATGATTCCCTGTACTTGGTCACATGGTTTTTGATTAGAAAATTATCAACCAATAATCCAAATCCAAAAGTATTTTAGGACAGTTGGTGGAAAATGGAACCCACAGAAAACCCTTATGGTCACCGACAGTATATGCAAAATTTTACACAGACACTTTCTTAATTTTAAACACTGGAAATTGGATCTGTGATACAGAAATGCTTTTTATATTCATGTTAGTTTTATTTTATTTAATTCTTATGATGACATCACTGCAGATTTTTCTTTTACCACACTGTATTTTGTGTTTAGTGTATCTGTTCCACACTTGTTTTTTTGTCTGCACTCTTTGCACTCGGTTGCATGAGGCACTTTATGTGGCGAGGACACTTACTTTAGTCCTTAGCTCTGTGTTTAGTTATGTAGCTCTTTGTTGTTTAATTTACCACCAGTATTCTGGGGGAGTGTTGTCTTATTTCACTGTGTACTGCATCAGGTATATATCGTTGAAATGACAATAAAAGCTTATTGACTTGATTTGACTTGACTGTTGTACATTTTCTATTTTCGTCCAGTGTTTCTCACATTATCCTCTAGATGGCAACAGAGGAAACAAACAATTCAAAATGGCCGCCTAACAACTTTAGAGCTGGAAGGTGATTCCACAGTTGTAGTGATATTTACACCTTTGACATCTTACTAATACAATTTTATAATAATATAATTCAAAATGGCAATTATCTAGCAACCATTCTAAAGACATTCAAACAATTAGGACATTCTTTTGAATTATTTTTTTATATTTTCTTTCATATGTTTATTGAGTCTATTCATGTATTTATGATTTTTATCAGTGAATTTAAGACGATCAAAAGAAGTAAAAAAAAAAAAAAAAAAAATATAGAAGTTACTTGTCTTCTTTACAGGATCTTCAGGAAACATCACGAAATAATGCCAAGTAAGAGAAGATTTAAACATCAACTGTAAATACCCAGAATCCCTCAGGAGTTATTCCAAGTTTCTCTGCAGGAGGCACGCAGCTGCTGTATGTCCTTATAAAGTGTCTGTTACAGAAAGTAGAAAAGATTTAAATTTTGGGAAATTCTCCCTGTATGATGACAGAACAGAACAAATCTTCACTGTGAGTATTAGAAATGTAACTAAAACAGACTCTGGTGAATTCTGGTGTGGAGCTGAAGCAGCCTGGACATCTGATTATGTATACAAGGTTTATTTCACACAGATTAACCTGACAGTTACTGGTGAGTTTGTTGAGACACGGAAACACACTGCATTAATTATTGAGACATAAGCGAGACTTTATGTGAGGCATAAAAAAGTGCACATCCTAACCAGGACTAGCCTGTGATATTTTGGTGATTATAATTAATGGCGTTACAAATTGAGCAGTTATTTCTAGAAAGAAATTCTAGAACTGATGTAGCTGCAATTCTGACTCCTCCTGCAGATTTTTTATTACGCTCAGAGTCTGTTTTCTGTTTTTGCTCTGCACATGTATATTTACTTCACTTCCTAAAATTATCAAATGTATAAGGAGCAGTCAGTATTACACTGGTACAGTTACACTTGTACAAAGTGTAACCTGTAGTGTTTTTCATCTGTACTGTTATATACTAGATTC
>NC_060884.1:35828492-35845992 GCF_014805685.1 Silurus meridionalis | reverse complement strand
TCGAGTCTTTCACTCGCACCAGCACGATGAAGTAAAGGTAGTGCCAGAGGTTGTGTTCCTCTTTAATGTGCTCCTCAAATGTCACCGTCTTGTTGTCAAACTTATCTCTTTCCAACCCTACACACACACACACACACAGAGAAATATAAAATACACATGTAGTAATAAAGATACAGAATAAAAAATCTGTAGTGTGTGAATGTGTGTGTGTGTGAGAGCAAGTGTGCGTGTGAGTTATATATGTGTATGGTCTCACCACATATAAAACAGGTGGTCTTTAGCACTTCTTCTTTTCTTTGTTTTTCACTCCTGAGGTCAGCAAATGTGTCGATGATGACACCAAAGATCAAATTCAACACGATGATGATAACGAGGAAGAAGAACAACAGGTCATAAATCACTCTCGCAGCAAACAGAGGCTCCTGAAACACACACATCATCACCATCATCAGCAGTGGATATGCGGTTTGTGTGTGTGTGTGTGTGTGTGTGTGTGTGTGTGTGTGTGTGTGTGTGTGTGTGAGAGAGATACCTCTTTAGAAGGTTTGCGCAGGACGTCTCCAACTCCTCCTCCACTCCTCAGGCCGTGACTCAGAACAGTGATCATACACATCCACAAAGAATCACACGCTCTCTCAACTTCTTCTACACACACACACACACACACACACACACACACAGAGCTGCAATGTTGTGCAAATATTCAAAACAGATAATCAGGTGTTTAATGTAACAATGAAGTAAAAGCTGGAAATTCAGCTTAAAATGTTCAAGGGAACTAAAAGCTCTGAGTTTTGAATATTAACACGTATGAATATGTAGCATTAAATGAAGCGAGTCCTCCTGGGTATAGTTACATACACCAACCCTGTCTAAATGGCAGAGGAGGTGGAGTCACAGCTATTTATAATAATAATCTAAACGTCACACAAAAACCTGAACACACGTAAAACATTTGAAGTTCTTTACACCAACATAAAATATTCAGTGTCCGAAAGCAGGTCCAGTCAGTTAATTCCACTAATTATTATTTATAGACCCCCAGGGGCCCGACTCTGATTTTCTAATAGAATTTGCAGATTTCATCATTAATTTAGCTACTTCTTTACACAAAGCATTAATTGTTGGTGACTTTAATATTCATTTTGATAATCAGGAAGACTCCTTAAGAGCAGCAGTTGTGTCCATTCTAGATTCAGTAGAATTAATCAGAATGTTATAGGACCCACTCGTAGTGGAGACACACTCTCGATTTGTTGTTAACATTTGGATTAAAAATAAAAAATTTAGTCATAATTCCACAGTCTGAAGCTATTTCAGACCATTATCTCATCTCTTTTAAAATCGGCCTCAGTCACTGCATTTCTACTTCACCACGTTACCGTGTTAAGCGTACTTTCACGTCAGCTACAGCAGAGAGTTTTATCAATAATAATTAGATCTCCGTCTGACTCCGCAGAGCTCAACTGGGCCACTGAACACCTAGAATCAACATTACGTTACACTCTAGATGATGTAGCTCCCCTTAATACCAAAATGATCAGGGAGAAAAATTAGCACAGTGGTATAATGATCATACACACACCTTGAAACAGACCACTTGAAAATTTGAACGTAAATGGCATCAAACAAAATGAACAGTATTTCAAATAGCATGGAAGGAGAGCCTCCTGAGTTCTAGAAAATCTCTTAGTGCTGCTGATCAGCATATTTCTCCTCCCTTATAGAAAATAACAAGCAGAATCCTAGATTTTTATTCTGTACTGCAGCAAAATGAACAGGAAATAAAAGCACTGCACTAACATGCACACCATCAATAGGTAGTAATGATTTCATCAACTTTTTAATAATAAAGTTGAAAACATCAGGCAAGAAATCCAGAGGATTAAAATAAATCCAAACTATAATGCAAGTAATCCTGTAGACAGCAGTGTCATTATAACAGACAATCAATTACAAAGCTTCACTCCTATTCATGAGTGACTTAATTTCATTAATTTCCTCATCAAAATCATCAACCTGCATTCTCGATCCCTCGCCTACAAGTTTCCTCAAACAGATCATTCCAGAGGGAATTGAACCTGTTTTAAAAATAATAAACTCTTCCATTAGCACTAGTTATGTACCAAAATCCTTCAATCTGCAGTATCAACCCCCTTATTAAGAAACCTGACCTTCACCCTGTCAGCTGTCCAACTACAGTCAAATATCAAACCTCCCCTTTATCTCCAAGATTCTAGAAAAGGTTGTAGCACAGCAGTTCTGCTCACATCTACTTATAAATAACATTTATGAAATGTATCAGTCAGGATTTCGGCCTCATCATAGCACAGAGACGGCGCTAGTTAAGGTGGTAAATGATTGTTATTGGCCTCTGATCAGGGTTTTGTCTCTTTACTTGTTTTGCTCGACCTCAGTGAAGCTTTTCACACCATTGATCACACTATACTAATTGCTAGACTTGAGAACGTTGTTGGAATAAAGGGAACAGCTCTCTCTTGGCTCAGGTTCTCCAAACTCTCTGAGGTAAAGTTTGGTGTTCCTCAAGGATCTGTCTTAGGCCCTCTGCTTTTCTCTTTATACACTGGCGATCAAAATTAGAGAACAATTTATAAACAATTGAACAATTCTGAAATAATGTGATCTTCACTGCTCAACAGTTGAAGGAGTTTTTGTCCTGTCTATACCATGCTACCAGAACACCTTTTCCACAAAATAACTAAGGCATTTTCCAATAAAAACATTATTTTCCAGAAAACACACTGATCAAAATAAGAGAACACTTTCAGATACCTCCCAGTTATTGGTGTTAATCTGCACCTGGTGCTAATTTCCTTCATTATCTGTCAACCCCTATTTAACTGGCAGCCTAACTTCCAGTTTCACTGACTATGCAAGATGGTGGGCCGTTCTAAAGGGACTGAAAGCCTCCGGCAGCAGGTTGTCCAGATGAAGGCCAAAGGATGACCCTATCAGCCATAGCAAGACAAGTTGGTCGTTCCAAATCTGTGATTGCAATATTAAATATTTACAACATCACAAATCAATCAAGTCCGCCAAGAAGGCTGGTCGTCAACGGAAGACAAATACAAGAGTACAGGATACTGCGGAGGATCTCAATGGGCAATTGTTTCCACACTGCAGCTGGAATTGCTCACCAGTTCAGTGCTGAACAGGGTAAGGATCTGTCTTGTCATACAGTGTCTCGACGTTTAAGAGCATTTGGACTGAAAGCCCACTCTGCAGTGACCAAACCTCTCATTAGCAGAAAGAATCAAAAGGCTAGACTAAGCTTTGCTGAGGAGCATGTTGTGTGGACAGAGGAGAACTGGTCCAAAGTTCACTTCAGTGATGAAAGCAAGTTTAATTTATCTGGGTCTGATGGGAAACATTATGTTCGGTGACAAACTGGAGAAAGACTGAACCCAAAGTGTGTAAAGAACTCAGTGAAAAGTGGAGGAGGAAGTGTAATGGTTTGGGGCATGTTTTCTGCAGCAGGAGTTTGGCCTCTTATACAGCGACATGGCAGAGTGAATGCAAATGTTTAACAGAACCTTCTTCAACAACATGTGGTTCCTTCCCTGCGTTTATCACCCAATCAGCCCACAGTGTTCATGCAGGACAACGCTCCATGTCACACAGCAAAACGGGTAAAGCAGTTCCTTGAAACTGAAAACATTGAAATAATGACAAGGCCTGCCCAGAGTCCTGATATCAACCCAATAGAAAACCTCTGGAAAATTCTTGGTGACAAAGTTATGGGCAAGAAACCCACTACAGTCACCAAACTGTGGAGGAGACTGGAAGAAGAGTGGACCAAAATCACACCAGAGCAGTGTGAGAGACTAATGCTGTCCTGTGGCCGCAGATGTGCTGAAGTCATTCAGAGCAGAGGCCTGGACACTTCCTACTAATTGCTGAGTGTTGTAACCTTCAGAACATTTTGTTGTAATCTTTTTCCATGCTACAGTCATTGTTGTTCTCTAATTTTGATCAGTGTGTTTTCTGCAAAATAATGGAAAACTCCTTAAGTTTAGTTCTTCAAATAATGAAGACTCCAGCAGGGGGCAGATGTTTCTCTTATAAACCCCACAGTTATGGAACAACCTTCCAATCAGTGTTCGGGACTCAGACACAGTCTCAGTGTTCAAGTCGAGGTTAAAAACACATTTATTTAGTCAAGCCTTTGATCAGTAGATTTTTTTCTTAGGTAAAGGCTCAGATCTGGAGGGATCATGGATATGGAGTGTTTGGTGAACTGGGATATTTGGATGTTGTCGTCCCCTCACATTCACCCGTTCACTCAGGTTTGTTGATGGTGGTGTGGTGGGTCGTCTCTTATCCCAGAGATCCATCATGTCTGTATTACCTTCTGCTTCTCCCTTTTAGTTATGCTGCCATAGCGAGTCTTGCCGGAGTACAAACTGCACAGTGACATTAACTTTCATACAACAATAAAGACACTTAATAATCCATATCCTTCTCTTCCTGTCACCCTCTTCTCTCTCTCTCTCTCGGTCGAGTTAAACATGCTCCTGAGGCTCCAGTGACCACTGTTCCTGCCCCACTCCCCTCCGTGGATCTTCCCACTTCGTCCAGGCCTGCCTCTGGATAGTGTTCTCGTCGACTGTAGGCCACTCTGTGCAGCTTGGGATGGTTTCTCATCAACGCCTTGGGTGGTTCCATGAAATTCCGGAGTAAGAACGGGCGCTCTGAGGATGGATTGGACAGTAGTTAATGTCAACAGTCTCCTACACTGACTCAGGAATACAGTTCGCTTCTGATCATCATCACTGAACCCCGCAACATTGTATATCTGCTACAAATGGACATTCAGTGCAACCCAGATGAGGATGAGGTTCCCTCTTGAATCTGGTTCCTCTCAAGGTTTCTTCCTTATGCCATCTTGGGGAGTTTTTCCTTGCCACAGTCGCCACCGGCTTGCTCATCAGGGACAAACTTATTTATAAAGAACATCTTCACTTTTAATCACCACATTATCTGTGTAAAGCTGCTCTGGGACAATGTTCATTGTTAAAAGCGCAATACAAATAAAAATTAATTAATTTGAATGGAATCATTAATAAACAAGCTTCAGTTAGTTCAGAATGCAGCAGTCAGAGTTCTCACAAGGTCGAGAAAATATCACCATATAACCCCATATTCTCCCTACACTGGCTTCCTGTTAAGATTCAAATCCAATACAAACTACTGCTACTTACCTACAAAATCACACTCCCTGAGATTTCAAAACTCTGGACTCCTAGTAGTTCCTAGAATAGCAAAGTCCACTAAAGGTTGTAGAACATTCTCACATTTAGCTCCTAAACTTTGGAATAGTCTTCCTGACAGTGTTCTCTCCCAGTTTAAGTGTAGATTAAAGACGTATCTTTTTAGCAAAGCCTACACATAACACACATCACATATCATAACCTTGTGCTCCAGAACATCTGATCACATGCACATTATCAACTTGTGCTGCTAATATCATGAACAGCAGCTCCACTGCTTCTCTTTCTCTCCACATCCTGAGGTTGCCCCAGCTCCAGTCACGTCCCACCTCATGAAGATTGTGGACCTTTAAAGAAGTAGATGCCCACAAACATCCAGAACTATCTAGAGACGTACCAGTGCCATTTGGATCCCACTTCATGTGGAGTTTGGACACTGGACCTCTGAGTGTTTAAAGGTTTTGGCATGGAGAAGCTGGTGTTGAATCTGTGATGATCTCAGATGTTGAGCTATTTTATCAGTTGCTCAGTAGATCCTGGTTCCATTATCTCAAAAGACTGTATAAGACTGTAGAAAGATCATCACTCATAATCACACACTCCAGTGCTCATGTTAGTTCTCACTCTCCAGTGTTCTGTAGTGTTTAAAGACTATAATCACACTCTTGATGTCACCCAAATGAGGATTAGGTTTCCCTTTTGAGTCTGGTTCCTCTCAAGGTTTCTTAGAGCATACTAAGACTCTTAATCGGTCCCAGAAACCTGGTGTGGAGAACAGCAGCCAGTCCAATTCAATTCATTTTTATTTGTATTGCGCTTTTAACAATGAACATTGTCTCAGAGCAGCTTTACACAGATGATGTGGTGATTAAAATATGTTCTTTGTAAGTAAGTTTGTCCCTGATGAGCAACTGTGGCAAGGAAAAACTCCCCGAGATGGCATTAGGAAGAAACCTTGAGAGGAACCAGGCTCAAGAGGGAACCCATCCTCATCTGGGTTGCACTGAATGTCCATTTGAAGCACATATACAATGTTACGGGGTACAGTGTTGATGATCAGAAGCGAACTGTAGTCCTGAGTCAGTGTAGGAGACTGTTGACATTAACTACAGTCCAATCCATCCTCAAAGCACCCGTTCTTACTCCGGAATTTCATAAACCACCCAAGGTGTTGATGAGAAACCGTCCCAAGCTGCACAGAGTGGCCTACAGTCAAAGAGAACACTATCCAGAGGCAGACCTGGACGAAGTGGGAAGATCAACGGAGGGGAGAGGGACAGGAACAGTGGTCACTGGAGCCTCAGGAGCAAGTTTAACTCGAGTGAGAGAGAGAGAGAGAGAGAGAGAGAGAGAGAGAGAGAGAAGAGGGTGACAGGAAGAGAAGAATATGGATTATTAAGTCTTCTTATTGTTGTATGAAAGTTAATGTCACTGTGCAGTTTGTACTCCGGCAAGACTCGCTATGGCAGCATAACTAAAAGGGAAAAGCAGAAGGAAACACAGACACGAGGGATTTCTGGGATAAGAGACGACCCACCACACCACCATCAACAAACCTGAGTGAACGTGTGAGAGTGAGGAGACGACAGCATCCAAATATCCCAGTTCACCAAACACTCCATATCCATGATCCCTCCAGATCTAAACATTTACCTAAGAAAAAAATCTACTGATAAAAGGCTTGACTAAATAAATACGTTTTCAACCTCGACTTGAACACTGAGACTGTGTCTGAGTCCCGAACACTGGTTGGAAGGCTGTTCCATAACTGTGGGGTTTATAAGAGAAAGATCTGCCCCCTGCTGGAGTCTTCATTATTTGAGGAACCAACAAATAGCCTGCACCTTTTGATCTAAGTAGGCGTGGAGGATCATACTGGTACAGAAGTTTACTCAGATACTGCGGTGTGAGAGCGTTAAGTGCTTTATACGTCAGTAGTAGTATTTTATAATCAGTGTGAGATGGAATTGGGAGCAGTGTAGATGATTAAAACAGGGGTGATGTGATCGTATTTCCTAGATCTAGTGAGGACTCTTGCTGCTGCATTCTGAACTAACTGAAGTTTATTTCTGCACTTACTCCAACACCCAGACAGTAAAGCGTTACAGTAGTCTCATCTAAAAGTAACAAAAGCATCTACTAGTTTTTCTGCATCCTGTAAGGACTCATATTTCTAGCAATATTTTAGCAATATTTCTAAGGTGAAAGAAGGAGATCCTGGTGATATTATTCATGTGAGACTCAAAGGAAAGACTCGAGTCAATAATCACACCAAGGTCTTTGACAGCCGTACATGCTGAACAGAAACACCATCCAGAGATGCTACGTAATCGGAAAGTTTGCTTCTAGCTGCATGTGGCTCTAGTAAAAGTACTTCCGTCTTATCTGAGTTGAGCAGAAGAAAGTTATCAAGCAAGTTGCTTTCGGTCTCCTCTGATTCAAAAGGGGAAACAAAAAACAAAAAACAGAAAAAAAAGCCAGAGTTTTGATCTCCTCAAAGATTGTCACACTCCAGGAGCTGGTGAACATCGCAGGGGCAGACCTGTCACGAGAAGAAGACCTTGCAGCACGTATAGGCCTCTGGGCTTGCACATCGCCATTCAGCTCCTACATTGCTGGAGGTCTACGCTAACAGCAGAGGAGCGTGTTCAGCTGAAGGACTACAAAATTAGCAATAGTGGTCCTGCAGAGAAGAAATCCTTTCCCCAGCTGGACATCGCTCCTGACCTCGACGGGTGTGGCGGTCCCCTTCTGGAGTGCAGGGGTGAAGGGGAGATGAACTTGGACAGTGACGGGGAAGCTGCTCTACAGGGCCTGTGTTAAGGGTTTAAATAAGAATAAACTGAGTGGGACGGTGGACCCCAGTGGAGAAATGTTCTTGGTTTTAATGATGATATTAAACCAGAGAGGAGACACTGTACAAACCACTGTTAACCAAAAACACTGCCAAGCTCCAGTGGAGGATTTTACACTGCATCATCTCTGTGAACGTTTTTCACACTTTGACTCACTGCTCCAGGTTACAGTCACTGTTTGTGCTTTTAAAACTTATTTTAAGTTCTTTGAATGTGAATTTTACTTTTCAGTGTTTTATTCTTGGTTTTAAGTATGTCAGGAGAAACAGGTTTATGTGCCAACTGATAATGGTTTTATTTTTGGGCAGTGAAAATGGCCACATACCTGAGCAGAAAAAACAAAGTGAAACAAAATGCTGACTGTGATGCAATCAGAATCAGAAGAGTGTGGGGGACGTGAAGATGTTTGAGGCTGTGTGGTGTTGTAAAAAAACTCTGTGTTCTTTGAGAGAAGAAGAGTTATATTTTGCACCAGAATTAAACTTCATGATCACACGCCCCTCCCCCAAACTTTAACTGTCATTACCTGATTTTATTTATGTTTATTTATGATATATTTTTTAATTAACTTATTTATCTATTTATTTAATTGACAAATTTGTCACCATGGCTGCTCATCAGGGATGAATGCACACCATTTACCTTAACTCTTAAAAATCTGTAAAGCTGCCTTGAGACAATGTCTGTTGTAAAAAGCGCAATAGAAATAAACTTGACTTGAACTTGACAAATCAAAACGAAAACTGTCTGGCATTAAACATGACTAATGTTAAATAAAGGATTGTAAAAGTCAAAAGTTTCTCTCTCTCCCTTTGACCCCCACACCTCTGGATGGAGATGTCTTTAGTTAGAGACACTCTGTACAGCTGGAGATTGTCCCACATGAACAGCCTTAGACTTAGACTTCGATATATATTATGAATCCTGTGAGGGAAATTATTGCATTACACCACCAGCAGGTGGAAAAAAAAAATTTTTTAAATTAAATAGAATCTTTTAATTAAATAATTGTAACTTAAATAAATACAATGCAGATAATGTCACGTAAAAAAAACAGAGAGAAAACTGGCAATTAAAAAAGAAAGAAAAGAAAAAAGAATGAAAATGTGTTACAGAGAGGTGAGTCTTTGTACAGTGCAATGGCATGCAGTAGGAACGATTTGCTGAGTCGTTCTTTGTGACAGTGAATCTGAATCAGTCTGTTGGAGAATGAACTCTGCTGCCTCTGTATGGGATCATGTAGTGGGTGTGATGGAGATTTCATGATTGACAGGAGTTTGTTCAGTGACCTGTCCTCCCTCACCGTCTCCAATCTGTCCAGTTTGTTTCTGATCCTGTATTCAGGCTTGTGGATGGTTTGGATATTGATCTTGCCTGCATTCCTGGCACTGATGCTGCTCCCCCAGTAGACCACAGCATTATAAAGAACACTTACCACAACAGTCTGATAAAAGATTTCCAGCATCCTGCTGAGTTTCCTCAGGAAATAAAGTCTCTTCAACCTCTTCTTATACACAGCATCAATGTTGGTCCTCCAGTCCAATCTGCTGTTTAAGTCAACACCCAGGTACTTGTAGTTGTCCACAACCACAACCTCCTCACCCATGATGGTAACGGGTTTATACATAGTTTTACCCTTTTTAAAGTCAACTATCATCTCCTTGGTTTTCATGATGTTCAGGAGAAGATGGTTCCTGATTCACTGCTCCACAAAGCTGTCCAGAAGTGCTCTGTACTCCGACTCCTAATACACCCCACACTGCAGAGCCATCAGAGAACTTCTGCCTTTGCTGAATAAAGTTTATGTTTGCCGTTACTCCGGCTTCCGCCTCCGTACCTCGCATAACAGAATAACGGACCCCTGAAATAGGAATATCGGAAAAAAAGAAAAAAAAAAAGGAAAAGGACATGATCGGGTTAACGCCGTGGTCCCGGCGCGAGCCGTGTCTCGGAGGTCGGGTTCGTTCAGCCGCGGTCAAGCGGCAGCCAGGCTCCGCCCCCGGGAAAACCCGGAAGCTCGCAGCCGCTTCTCGGGCACGCTCGGCAGCGCCACGCCCCCTTCATGACGTCACAGGACTCCCGGTTCGCTTCTCCGGCAACAGAGCCGAATGGGGGGATTTTTTAAGGAGCGTGGATCGATATGTGGAGTTAAACCCAGCCGGTTATCCCACCGAAGAGGCGAAAATCGCCCTCCACATGTCTCTTCTACCCGAGGAATCTCTCTCCTTGGCAGAGAGCTGTGGAGCACGATGGCGGGCGAGTTCAGCTCCTGCACCCAGTTCCTCCAGCTTCTCACCAGGGAACTCGGGATAACCACAGCTGATCTTCATCTTCTCTCCCCCGCTGCTGAGAACGCCGTTCCTCATCAGAGCTTCCAGGAGGTTACCACGCTGCTTCAGGCCCTCCAGGTCAGCTCTGCTCCGCCGAAGGTCCTCCAAGGGATCTCCGCCGTGCTCCAGGAGATCCAGGCTGGCTCTGTTTCATTCCAGGACCTCCAGGAGCTCTCCGTTCTGCTCCAGAACCTTCCGGTGGGTCCAGCTCCGTTCCTGTGTCCCGAGGAGAGCTCCGTTCCGCCCAGGACCTCCATGAATGCTCGGCTCCGTCCCAAGACCTCCAGAGAGCCCAGCTCCGCTCCAGGTCTCCGAGAGAGCCCAGCTCCGCCCAGGTCTCCGAGAGAGCCCAGCTCCGCCCAGGTCGCCGAAGAGAGCCCAGCTCCGCTCCAGGTCGCCAAGAGAGCCCAGCTCCGCCCAGGTCTCGAAGAGAGCTCCGTTCCTCTCCAGGTCGCCAAGAGAGCTCCGTTCCGCCCAGGTCTCGAAGAGAGCTCCGTTCCGCCCAGGTCTCCGAAGAGCTCCGTTCCGCCCAGGTCTCAAGAGAGCTCCGTTCCGCTCCAGGTCTCCGAAGAGAGCTCCTCTCTGTCCCTGAGCGACCCCGTGAGCTCCTCTCTGTCCCTGAGCGACCCCGTGAGCTCCTCTCTGTCCCTGAGCGACCCCGTGAGCTCCTCTCTGTCCCTGAGCGACCCCGTGAGCTCCTCTCTGTCCCAGAGAGTCCCCGAGAGCTCGGTCCCGCTCCAGAGAGTCCCCGAGGGCTCGGTCCCGCTCCAGAGAGTCCCCGAGGGCTCGGTCCCGCTCCAGAGAGTCCCCGAGAGCTCAGCTTCGTCCCAGGGCCTCCTGGCGAGCTCCTCTCCGCTCCTAGGCTTCCAGGCGGCTCCCTTCCCGCACCTAGGCTTCCAGGAGAGCTCCTCTTTGCTCCAGGTCCCGGACGAGAACGCGGCTCCGCTCCCGGTTCCTGACGTAAGCTCCTCTGTGCTCCCAAGTCCCAAGGAGAGCTCGGTTCCAAGCCCATGCACCTCTTCAACCAAAGGGGTCCCGGAGCACACAACTCGTCTCAGAGGCTGCGAAAGGGACGTCGACCCGTCGCCCCCGGGCGTCACCAAAGGCTACGGCTCGCCCCCCAGTCTCCCAGACGGCGATGCCATATCTCAGAGCTCCGCTTCCACCAAGAGATCCCCAGAGCTCACATCTCAGTCCCTGGACTGCGAAGGGAAGTCGCTGCTGCCCCGGCTCCACCGGCGACGGTTCGCCCCACAGTCTCCCTGAGGGCGAGGCCATCTCTTGTTCCCCAGAGCTCTCAACTCCACTCCAAGACTGCGAAAGGGACGTCGAGCCGCTGCCCCGGACTACATCCGAAGGCGACAGCTCGCCCCACAGTCCCCCAAGAAGTGACGGCTCGCCCCACGAGCACTCAGTAGGCGAAACTACGTCACAGACCGTCTCTCTTCCCAAGGGATTCCCAGAGCTCTCACCTCAGTTCCGGGACTGCGAAAGGGATGTCGAACCGCTGCTCCTGGCTTCATCCGGCGGCGGCTCGCCCACAGCCTCTCACAAGGTGACGGCTCGCCTCGGGACCCTCTCACGGTGACATCCTGTCTCCAGGCTCCCTGGACGAAGACAGGTCACTCCTGAGCTCCAGGGAGGTTGACGTCGCACCGACGAATCCTGACGAGGTCACGACTCAACCGCTGTACTCGGTCAGGGACGTCGCTCCATCTCCGGGCTCCGTCCAGAAGGCCTTCCAGCTGGTAAGCCCCATCGAGAGCTATGCCCTGCTTCCAGTAGTCACCGAGGTTGTCTCTCCACCTCCGGTCTCCGCTGTTGGTATCCCTCCGCCTCCAGTCTCCACCGAGGGTGTCAGCCTGCTCCAGAGCTCCGTGGATGGGGCCTCTCCGCCGTCGGTCTCGCAGAGGCGTAGCTCCGCTCCTGGTCTCCGTGGGGTCATCTCTCCGCCTCCTGTCTCTGCTGAGGGCGTCGCTCTGCTCCAGGTCCCCGCCGTGGGCGTCACCCCCTTCCGGGTCTCCGCTGTGGCCGTCTCACAGCTCCAGGTCTCCGCCGAGGACCTACAGCCGCCTCCTGTCTCCGCTGAGGGCGTCGCTCCGCTCCAGGTCGCCAGGGGAATCGTCTCTCCGCCTCCTGTCCCCGCTGAGGGCGTCGTTCCGCTCCGGGTCTCCACAGGGGTCGTCTCTCCGCCTCCTGTCTCCGCTGAGGGCGTCGTTCCGCTCGGGTCTCCAGGGGTTCGTCGCGCCGCCTGCAGCCTTCGCTGGGGTGTCGCTCTGCTCCAGGTCTCCGTGGTGGATGTCTCTCCACCTCTGGCTTGCGCCATGGACTTCACCCCGTCCCTGGCCTCCGCATGGGGCTGTGTTCCGTCCGGCTCTCCGCGGGTGTGGTCGCCGCCTGGGGCCCTTCCTTGCTGTTCCTGGCTCAGTGACGGCTCCGGCCGGGTCCCCTTCGACCCTGGAGGACTGGAGGGGCCCTCCTCCGAGTGCCCGGGCCCACCGGGCTGGTGGCTGCGTGGGCGTCGGTGCCGCCTTTGGGGGTGGTGTCAGGAATCCACCTGCCACGCCTCCTTCAGAGGCTGCCTTTGCCGCTGCGCTCCCAAGCGTGCAGCGCAAATCACACAGCTGAAGCGCATTATGAACTCTCTCCCTGCCTCCATATAAACCACTCACTCACCCACACTCGGGGTCCGTTATTGTAGGTTCATGTGTGTGTTCGCGCTTCCGCTGCTTCCGCTGCCGCCGCTGCATACTCTCTCCTCCCGGACTCCGCGTACTTTCCACTGCCGCGTTTGGCTTTCCCAGCGCACCTCGGACTAGAGACGCTTCCCCGTCGCTTCACCCCGTGCCGCGCTTCCTTCTTCACGCACCGTGGATGTATTCTTTTGAACTGCCTTTTGCCGGATTATCCCGATTCTGCACGGGTATTTTGTGTTGGCTCTGCCTTTGCTGAATAAAGTTTATGTTTGCCGTTACTCCGGCTTCCGCCTCCGTACCTCGCATAACAGGTGTGCTGGTTTCAGAGGAGGATTGTGCTGGGGGGTTGTAAGCAGTGGCGCTCAGGAGTTACTGATGATGGTGATGTGGGTGTGTGAAGACTGGCCCTGTGTTGAACGGCCCAGGCGGAGGTCCTGTGCTGATTCTGTTAAAATGCAAGTTCAGCTTTTTGGCCCTGATCAAGCTCCTCCTGCTGATGGTCTTTATGTTGAAGCCGGTAAACTGCTTCATTCCCTTCCACACATCTCAATTGATGTTTTGCGGAAGTTTACTCTTCAGCTTTTATTGATACGAGTCCTTGCACTCCCTCAGCTTTTGCTGTATCCTTTTCGGCTCATTCCTGTCAGCAGACCTAAAAGCTCTATTCTTTTTGTTTAACAGTTCTTTCAAATTGCTGGTGATCCAAGACTTGTTGTTGGGATGACAGCATACCGAGGGAGGGATAATGGTGTCATGGCAGCAGTTAATATAGTCAGTAATACAGTATGCGATTTTGTTCTCTTCCCCATGTGGTTCACAGCACATTTCAATCCGTATGCACAAAGCAGTCCTGCAGGGTCTCACTGGCTCACTGTTTTCTCATGTGGGACAGTCAACAAACCGGTAGAAAGTTGGTAATGTAGAGTCCAGATTGACGAATAAAGTTACCAGTTATGGTCACAAATGCCTAGGCGTGTTCACACTGTAACCTAGCAACAGTGGCGTGTATGACGTCACACACTACTGTCAGGTCAGCTGTCGGCAGAATGTAAGCAGGAAGTTTTTCCTTCACCACAGTCGCCACCAGGTTCATCAGGGACAAACACACTTTTAAAGAACTTGGGGCATAATACTCACAGCTAAACGTTCAATATCTGGAGAGCAAAGACATTCCTTCACGGTAACATGTCTGGGATTACACTCATCTCTCATTCACATACACAGCAGTCTTACCACCCTTTTTCTTATCACTGAGCCAGGTATGGAGGCGCTATGATCCAGGAGGTCCGTATGCAACCACGTATCCGTAAAGCACATGAAGCTGCACTCTCAGTATTCCTTCTGTTCTGTTCTCTGTTCGTCCATCCTTTTACATAATCACTGGATGTGATATTACACAAGGACCGTACACAAAGCAGTGGAAGGACTATAGAAAAGTGTAAAACTTGTGTTGTAATCATACTGAGTGTGTAAAAACTGTGTTAAAAAAACTTAAAAGTTAAAGTTCTAAGTAAAAAAACTGAGCTCAAAATTGAGGAAAAGAAAAAAGAAAAGTAGGAACTGAGGATCTGCTGTAACAGGCTGCTGCTCTCACTACACCATGTTGTGAGTTTTTACCAGTCTAAAGATCCATGAAGTGACTAAGCAACTGAAGAACTTTGCAGATGGATTTGGACTGTAATTAACACTACAATGTGCTCAGGACCACAGTTTGCATGAACAGTTCTGCATGTAAGCGTCATCAATGAACACTTTATAACATCAACACTGATGGAACTGTGATGATGGACTTTCAGTGTTGAGGATGAGGTTCTCTTTAGAGTCTGGTTCCTCTCTAGGTTCCTTCCTTATGAAGTCTCAGGAAGTGTTTTTTTCAGTCACAACTGAATCACTCATTAGGGAGGAACTTATAAGCAACAAATTTATAGACAGTAAACTTCTACATTCCAATTTTACTCCTGGTTAATTGTGACTTTTTAAATTTTTAATTACTAAATGACCTGTAATGCGTTTTACCTTCTTCTGAATCCATCGATACACACATCCCATTCTCTAACACACATGAACCCTCGGGCAGGAAAGTGTTCACCTGATTCACCTCCTCCTCTACACACACACACACACACACACACACACACACACACACACACAGGATAAATCCTTCAGAATTTTCATTGTGCAGTATGAGGTGTGTATCTCAACTTAGTCATTTGGAATAAAATTGTTAGTGACTTTATCTAAACTTTGCTCCCTAAACAACCTTCATACCATTACTTAAGTCACTTTACACACTGTGTGTGTGTGTGTGTGTGTGTGTGTGTGTGTGTGTGTGTGTGTGTGTACCCAGAGAAGTGTTAGTGATACGGTCCACCTCCAGTATAAAGTCGTCTTTGAAGAAGATGTAGCCCACAATGGAGAAGAGATAAACCAGGATGAGACCCAGGACAGCAGTGAGGACGATGGAGCGACCATTTCTCGTCACACTTTTAATCACGTTCAGCAACGTTTCCTCTCTGTTCACCAGGTCAAACAACTACAACACACACACACAAACACACACACATTTTACACACACACACACACATCTGCATTTTAATGTTTCAGGGTTAAATATTTAGTTAAAATGTTTGAGGTTAGAAGGTCACCAGTAAGCTGTAGAAGAAGACGTGTCCAAAAAGACCCAGTGTACAGATAAGAAGATAAAGCAGGTGAAAGAGGAACTCTCTGTCCATCACCATTGCTCTGTAACCACGAGTAAACGTCCCTCTGTTTCCCACAAAGCTCAACAGGAACACAATCTTATTACACACCTGCAATACACAATACACTTTATCTACACAAAACACTTTATATACACAACACACATTATTAGTGTGTATTATATAGTGTGTTACAGAGTTTCAGTGTGTTAGTGTTACAGTGTTACAGTGAGTTTAGTTGTTACAGAGTGTCAGTGTGTTACAGTGTGTGTTACAGAGTGTCAGTGTGTTAGTGTTACAGTGAGTTTAGTTGTTACAGAGTGTCAGTGTGTTACAGTGTGTTTTACAGAGTGTCACTGTGTTAGTGTTAGTGTTACAGTGAGTTTAGTTGTTACAGAGTGTCAGTGTGTTACAGTGTGTTACAGAGTGTCAGTGTGTTAGTGTTACAGTGTTACAGTGAGTTTAGTTGTTACAGAGTGTCAGTGTGTTACAGTGTGTTTTACAGAGTGTCACTGTGTTAGTGTTACAGTGAGTTTAGTTGTTACAGAGTGTCAGTGTGTTACAGTGTGTGTTACAGAGTGTCAGTGTGTTAGTGTTACAGTGTTACAGTGAGTTTAGTTGTTACAGAGTGTCAGTGTGTTACAGTGTGTGTTACAGAGTGTCAGTGTGTTAGTGTTAGTGTTACAGTGAGTTTAGTTGTTACAGAGTGTCAGAGTGTGTTACAGTGTGTGTTACAGAGTGTCAGTGTGTTAGTGTTACAGTGAGTTTAGTTGTTACAGAGTGTCAGAGTGTGTTACAGTGTGTGTTACAGAGTGGCAGTGTGTTACAGTGTTTTAGTGTTACATAGTGTTAGAGTGTGTTATGGTCTTACAGAGTGTGTGTTATTGTGTTATAGTGTGTTATAGTATGTGTAACTGTGTTAGAGTGTGATACTGAGTGTGTTGTTGTGTTAAATGTGTGTTATTGTGTTACAGATTGTCAGAGTGTGTTACATTGTGTGTTATTTTGTTAGAGTGTTATATTGTGTTACAGAGTGTGTTATTGTGTTACAGAGTGCTAGAATGTGTGTCAGCCTGGGAATTATTTTACACACAGAGATCAGAAAGTTTGCATCCCAATCTGCTGCATTTTGTCCCAGCATGGATGTTAGTGACACTGCGGTCAGGTGTGGAAAGTGCAGTGAGGTGCTGGAGTTGTGTTTGTGTCTGTGTGTGTGTACATACGTTAAAGGCTCCCAGTAGGGAAAGCATGTGATGGAGACCTAATGAGAAGCCAAGGCGCAGGACAGAGGAGATAACGAGAACCCTCACTGCATTCGGACTGGGCCACAGTAAAACAAAGACCAATGAACCCAACACACACCCCCACAATAACAGAGACACTGAGGGCTCCAAGTGACCTGGAACACATGATGAATATGACGATGATGATGATGAATATGTTAATGATAATGATGATGAAGATGATGATAATGTTAATGATGATGATAATCATGATGATGAAGAAGGTGTGCTACAGTACTCACTATCGCTCACGCTTTCCAATGGGTAGAAAAACGCCACCAACACGTTAATCAGCACGGCCAGGTTAAATGACACGTTACTCCAGAACGACATGTTCCTACTGCACCAATACAACACGGGCTGAGCTAAAACACACACACACACACACACACACACACACACACAC
>NC_060884.1:35722472-35740809 GCF_014805685.1 Silurus meridionalis | reverse complement strand
TGTGTAAGTGTGTAAAGGTGTGGGTGTGTGAAAGAGTAAGTACAGGTGTGTGAGTGTGTAAGTGTGTAAAGGTGTTGGTGTGTGAGAGTGTGTGTGAGTGTGTGCAAGTGTGGGTGTGTGAAAGAGTAAGTACAGGTGTGTGAGTGTGAGTATACGTGTGTGAGAGTGCAAGTGTGGGTGTGTGAAAGAGTAAGTACAGGTGTGTGAGAGTGTGAGTATACGTGTGTGAGAGTGCAAGTGTGGGTGTGAGAGTGTGCAAGTGTGAGTGAGTGTGTGAGAGTGTGTAAGTGTGTAAAGGTGTTGGTGTGTGAGGTGTGAGTATAGGTGTGTAAGTGTGTAAAGGTGTTGGTGTGTGAGAGTGCGTGTGTGAGAGTGAGTACAGGTGTGAGAGTGTGCAAGTGTGGGTGTGTGAGAGAGAGTTGGTGTGTGAGTGTGAGTATAGGCGTGTGAGAGTGTGTAAGTGTGTAAAGGTGTGGGTGTGTGAAAGAGTAAGTACAGGTGTGTGAGAGTGCGTGTGTGAGGTGTGTGTGTGTGAGTGTGAGTATACGTGTGTGAGAGTGTGAGTATAGGTGTGTGAGAGTGTGTAAGTGTGGGTGTGTGAGAGAGAGTGGGTATGTGAGAGTGTGAGTGTGTAAAAGTGTGGGTGTGTGAGAGTGTGAGTATAGGTGTGTGAGAGAGAGTTGGTGTGTGAGAGTGTGAATGTGTAAAGGTGTGGGTGTGTGAGAGTGTGAGTGTGTAAAAGTGTGGGTGTGTGAGAGTGTGAGTATAGGTGTGTGAGAGAGAGTGGGTGTGTGAGAGTGTGAGTGTGTAATGTGATCGCAAAACAGTTCACCTTCAGCTCCAGCACCAGGTCCATCCTCTTCCTCCCAAGTGGATTGATGTCATTCAGGATCAGAGCAATGATGATGTCGATACCATTAGACTCATGAGTAGCAATGCAATTCTAACACACACACACACACACACACACAGAAGCGTATTTAATAAAACCTTGTTTATGTGCATTATAATGTGTGCATAACTGCAAAACTGGTTGTCTTGGTGATGGTTTGTGCCTCGTTATACTTGTGTGTACCTGGTTGTCATGGCAGGGTCCTTGGCAGTACTCTGTGAGACTCTCTACAGTCTGATTGATCAGAGCGACGTTGTGCTGGTTGATGTAGAGCCCCAGCAGCCCCAAACCCCCCGTAGTGCTTCCACAGATACAGTCGAGGAACTGCAGCGTCTCACACACCAGGTTATAATTATTCTTATTGTTCTGGCAACGCAGAAAGTTCTGTGTGGGGAGAAATAACACAAGTCTCCTACACACATCCCAGTACAGAGTGTATATATACTCTATATACTATACAGTGAGGAAAATAAGTATTTGAACACCCTGCTATTTTGCAAGTTCTCCCACTTAGAATTAATGGAGGGGTCTGAAATTGTCATCATAGGTGCATGTCCACTGTGAGAGACATAATCTAAAAAAAAATCCAGAAATCACAATGTATGATTTTGTAACTATTTATTTGTATGATACAGCTGCAAATAAGTATTTGAACACCTGAGAAAGTCAATGTTAATATTTGGTACAGTAGCCTTCGTTTGCAATTACAGAGGTCAAACGTTTCCTGTAGTTTTTCACCAGGTTTGCACACACTGCAGGAGGATTTTGGCCCTCCTCCACACAGATCTTCTCTAGATCAGTCAGGTTTCTGGCCTGTCGCTGAGAAACACGGAGTTTGAGCTCCCTCCAAAGATTCTCTATTGGGTTTAGGTCTGGAGACTGGCTAGGCCACGCCAGAACCTTGATATGCTTCTTACAGAGCCACTCCTTGGTTATCCTGGCTGTGTGCTTCGGTCATTGTCATGTTGGAAGACCCAGCCTCGACCCATCTTCAATGCTCTAACTGAGGGAAGGAGGTTGTTCCCCAAAATCTGCAATACATGGCCCCGGTCATCCTCTCCTTAATACAGTGCAGTCACCCTGTCCCATGTGCAGAAAAACACCCCCAAAGCATGATGCTACCACCCCCATGCTTCACAGTAGGGATGGTGTTCTTGGGATGGTACTCATCATTCTTCTTCCTCCAAACATGTTTAGTGGAATTATGACCCAAAAGTTCTATTTTGGTCTCATCTGACCACATGACTTTCTCCCATGACTCCTCTGGATCATCCAAATGGTCATTGGCAAACTTAAGACGTGCCTGGACATGTGCTGGTTTAAGCAGGGGAACCTTCCGTGCCATGCATGATTTCAAACCATGACGTCTTAGTGTATTACCAACAGTAACCTTGGAAACGGTGGTCCCAGCTCTTTTCAGGTCATTGACCAGCTCCTCCCGTGTAGTTCTGGGCTGATTTCTCACCTTCCTTAGGATCATTGAGACCCCACGAGGTGAGATCTTGCATGGAGCCCCAGTCCGAGGGAGATTGACAGTCATGTTTAGCTTCTTCCATTTTCTAATGATTGCTCCAACAGTAGACCTTTTTTCACCAAGCTGCTTGGCAATTTCCCCGTAGCCCTTTCCAGCCTTGTGGAGGTGTACAATTTTGTCTCTAGTGTCTTTGGACAGCTCTTTGGTCTTGGCCATGTTAGTAGTTGGATTCTTACTGATTGTATGGGGTGGACAGGTGTCTTTATGCAGCTAACGACCTCAAACAGGTGCATCTAATTTAGGATAATAAATGTAATGGAGGTGGACATTTTAAAGGCAGACTAACAGGTCTTTGAGGGTCAGAATTCTAGCTGATAGACAGATGTTCAAATACTTATTTGCAGCTGTATCATAAAAATAAATAGTTTAAAAATCATATATTGTGATTTCTGGATTTTTTTTTTTTAGATTATGTCTCTCACAGTGGACATGCACCTACGATGACAATTTTAGACCCCTCCATGATTTCTAAGTGGGAGAACTTGCAAAATAGCAGGGTGTTCAAATACTTATTTTCCTCACTGTATTTTACCACAAAGTGGCAACCTAATACGTATACAGTCCAGAATACAGAATACCTGCACACCTGGAGGCTTTATAAAACGCCCGACACGCTAATGAACATTTCCTTTGCTCTTAAACACTTTAATATTCTTAGACCTGCAGAATTTTAACATAAAAAATATCCAGTGGATATTTTTTTATATTGTTTTTAATTTTTTAGGCTAGAAAATGTGTATTTTACTGCAAAAATAATTAAACTAACTCTTAAGAATACTATCAATATAGTGCAAAAACCCGCGTTACAGTGAGACCGCGAAAGCTGCACCGCGATGTGCTGAGGGATTATTGTATACATACGCACACACACACGTGCGCACACACACACACACACACACACACAAACACACACACACCCTCGCATGCGCATGCACACAAACAGGCACCTGAAGGTCTCTGTTGTGGTTCTCACACAACAGCTGAAGGAAGCGCAGAATTGGCTCCATGATGAGGATGACCGGACTCATCTCGCCTTGCTCCGCCCCTTTGTCACCGCCCCCCTTGTCACATTCATGGTGACCGTACACCTCTTCAGGATCGACATCACGCCGGTACGAGCTGAACGCCTTTTTAGTCACCGCAGACGCCTCCAGGAGCTGGTCCCGAGCATCTTCTGTCACTATCACCACCGGGTTCTTTTCTGAACAAGGAACACCTGAACATTAGGTTGTGAGGAGGAACTCAATATGAGGAAGAAACATTGAAAGAATCCACCTACATCTCAAAACTGTTAGACATCATTCTCTTCTATAACTGTGTACTGGGTCATTATGAAACCTGAAAGTTCTGAGTCTTTAAGTGTAAACCTTACTGATTTGAGTCTAACTGTTTGTGGTGATTAGAAGAACATCCTTAGCCATCTTAATAATTTCTCTGTGGAATCTCCTGAGTTCTTTTATTCTTTTTGTCTTTCTCCATACAATGTCAGTCTATTAGATGTTCTTTAAAGTGTGTGGAGATGCTGATGATGCAGGGCTCACCTCTACGCCGCTGAGGTGTGTCTCGATCACCGTCATTGTCAGGGCGCTTGTTGCCAAGGTCACTGGTGTTGACGGTAACCGTGGCTTTGATCTCCAGCTGTGCAGCTTTCATTCGGTCATAAAACACCCGGAAGAACTTCTCCGACTTTTTATCTTCAGTGAGACGTTTAAAAAATGAACGCTGCGGCAAAGCAGATACACAGAACTCATTACACACACACACACACACACACACACACACATACCAACACACACATACACACGCTCTCTCTCTGTCCATTCTGACCTGTATCGTCGTGTTCCCGCCCTCCAGCAGAGCGATGGCCAATAGAATGCTCTCATGGAAGACACGGTCACTGGTGGTGTTCATGATGAGATCAATGACCAGATCAGATGCTCCCTCACGATCCAAATGACACTGAACTTCTGTTAGAGACATCTCAGCTCGACCTACACAACCCCACACACGCGTGCACACACACACACACACACACACACACACACACACACACACACCCCTACGTGAGTTATGGTGAGTGTGTTTAGCTCCTAAACTGTGGAATAGTCTTCCTGACAGTGTTCAGGGTTCAGACACACTCTCCCAGTTTAAGTGCCGATTAAAGACGTATCTTTTTAGCGAGTCCTACACATAACACACATCACATCATAACCTTGTGCTCCAGAAATAATGAAGACTCCAGCAGGGGGCAGATGTTTCTCTTATAAACCCCACGGTTATGGAACAACCTTCCAATCAGTGTTCGGGACTCAGACACAGTCTCAGTGTTCAAGTCGAGGCTGAACACATATTTATTTAGTGGAGTGTTTAGTCAGTAGGTGTTTGTGAGGTAAAGGAGCAGATCTGGAGGGATCATGGATATGGAGTGTTTGGTGAACTGGGATATTTGGATGTTGTCGTCTCCTCACTCTCACACGTTCACTCAGGTTTGTTGATGGTGGTGTGGTGGGTCGTCTCTTATCCCAGAGATCCTCATGTCTGTGTTTCCTTCTGCTTCTCCCTTTTAGTTCTGCTGCTACAGTAAATCTCACCAGAGTCCAAACTGCACAGTGACATTAACTTTCATACAACAATCAGGAGACTTAATAATCCATATCCTTCTCTTCCTGTCACCCTCTCTCTCTCTCTCTCTCTCTCTCTCTCTCTCTCTCTCTCTCTCTCTCTCGCTCAGTCGCTCGGTCGGTCGAGCTGAACATGCTCCTGAAGTTCCAGTGATCACTGTTCCTGCCCCTCTCCCCTTCGTGGATCTTCCCACTTCATCCAGGTCTGCCTCTGGATAGTGTTCTCTTCGATTGGAGAACTGTGCAGCACTCTGTGCAGCTTGGTACGGTTTCTCATCATGAGCATGGATTTGGACTCTAGTTAATATCAACAGTCTGCTACACTGACTTAGGACTTCTTTTCACTTCTGATCATCATCACCGTCCCCCGCAACATCGTTTATCTGAAATAAATAGACATTCGGTGGAACCCAGATGAGGATGAGGTTCACTTTTGAGTCAGGTTCCTCTCAGGGTTTCTTCCTTCTGCATCTCAGGGAGTTTTTCCTTCACCACAGTCTCCACCGACTTGTTCATCAGGGACAAACTTACACTCATAAAGAACATCTTAATTTTATCTCCACATTATCTGTGTGAAGCTGCTCTGAGATGATGTTCATTCAATGTTCAAAAATTTAAAACAAATTAACATGAATTAAATTCAATTGAACATTATCAACTTGTGCTGTTAATATCATGAACAGCAGCTACGCTAATTTCTCTCCACTGCTTCTCTTTCTCTCCCCATCCCGAGGCATCCTGAGGTTGCTCCAGCTCCAGTCACGTCCCACCTCATGAAGATTATGAACCTTTAAAGAAGTAGATGCCTGCAAACATCCCAAACCATCTAGAGACGTACCAGTGCCAATTGGATCCCACTTCGTGTGGAGTTTAGACACTGGACCTCCTGGAGTGTTTAAAGGCTCTGGCATGGAGAAGCTGGTGTTGGATCTGTGATGATCTCTCTGTAGTGTTTGATCTCTCTGTAGTGTTTAAAGACTATAATCACACTCTTGATGTCACTCAAATGAGGATGATTTACCTTCATTCCTAAATTCTGTAAAGCTGCTTTAAGAGAATGTCTGTTGTGAAAAGTGCAATAGAAATATGGTGAGTGTATGTTGTAGTGAGAGGTGTGTTATAATGTGTGTGTGTTGTGGGGAGAGGTGTGTTATAATGTGTGTGTGTTGTAGTGAGAGGTGTGTTATAATGAGTGTGTGTTGTGGTGAGAGGTGTGTTATAATGTGTGTGTGTGTTGTAGTGAGAGTGTGTTATAATGTGTGTGTGTTGTAGTGAGAGGTGTGTTATAATGTGTGTGTTGTAGTGAGGTGTGTTATAATGTGTGTGTGTTGTAGTGAGAGGTGTTATAATGTGTGTGTGTAGTGAGAGGTGTGTTATAATGAGTGTGTGTTGTGGTGAGAGGTGTGTTATAATGTGTGTGTTGTAGTGAGAGGTGTGTTATAATGAGTGTGTGTGGTGAGAGGTGTTATAATGTGTGTGTTGTGGGAGAGGTGTTATAATGTGTGTGTTGTAGTGAGAGGTGTGTTATAATGTGTGTGTGTTGTAGTGAGAGGTGTGTTATAATGTGTGTGTTATAGTGAGAGGTGTGTTATAATGAGTGTGTGTTGTGGTGAGGTGTGTTATAATGTGTGTGTTGTGAGAGGTGTATTATAATGTGTGTGTGTTGTGGTGAGAGGTGTGTTATAATGTGTGTGTTATAATGTGTGTATGTTGTAGTGAGAGTGTGTTATAATGTGTGTGTGTTGTGGGGAGAGGTGTGTTATAATGTGTGTGTGTTGTAGTGAGAGGTGTGTTATAATGTGTGTGTGTGTTGTGGAGAGGTGTGTTATAATGTGTGTGTTGTAGTAGAGGTGTGTTATAATGTGTGTGTGTGTGGTGAGAGGTGTATTATAATGTGTGTGTTGTGGGGAGAGTGTGTTATAATGTGTGTGTGTGTGTGTTGTGTGAGAGGTGTGTTATAATGTGTGTGTGTTGTAGGAGAGGTGTGTTATAATGTGTGTGTGTGTGAGTGTGTGTGTGTTATAATATGTGTGTGTGTTATAATATGTGTGTTGTGGTGAGAGGTGTATTATAATGTGTATGTGTTGTAGTGAGAGTGTGTTATAATAATGTGTGTTGTGGTGAGGTGTGTTATAATGTGTGTGTGTTGTAGTGAGAGGTGTGTTATAATATGTGTGTTGTAGTGAGAGGTGTGTTATAATGTGTGTGTGTGTTATAGTGAGAGGTGTATTATAATAATGTGTGTGTGTGTGTTATAATAATGTGTGTGTTATAGTGAGAGGTGTATTATAATGTGTGTGTTGTGGTGAGAGGTGTGTTATAATAATGTGTGTTGTGGGGAGAGGTGTTATAATGTGTGTGTGTTGTAGTGAGAGGTGTGTTATAATGTGTGTGTGTGTGTGTTATAATGTGTGTGTGTGAGAGGTGTGTTATAATGTGTGTGTGTTGTGGGGAGAGGTGTGTTATAATAATGTGTGTGTGTTGTAGTGAGAGGTGTGTTATAATGTGTGTGTTGTGGGGAGAGGTGTGTTATAATAATGTGTGTGTTGTAGGAGAGGTGTGTTATAATGAGTGTGTTGTGGTGAGAGGTGTGTTATAATGTGTGTGTGTTGTGGGGAGAGGTGTGTTATAATGAGTGTGTTGTGGTGAGAGGTGTGTTATAATGTGTGTATGTTGTAGTGAGAGGTGTGTTATAATGAGTGTGTGTTGTGGGGAGAGGTGTGTTATAATGAGTGTGTGTTGTGGGGAGGTGTGTTATAATGTGTGTGTGTTGTGTGAGAGGTGTGTTATAATAATGTGTGTGTTGTGAGAGGTGTGTTATAATATGTGTGTTGTAGTGAGAGGTGTGTTATAATGTGTGTGTGTTGTGGGGAGGTGTGTTATAATGAGTGTGTGTTGTGGTGAGAGGTGTGTTATAATGAGTGTGTGTTGTGGTGAGAGTGTGTTATAATGAGTGTGTGTTGTGATGAGAGGTGTGTTATAATGAGTGTGTGTTGTGGTGAGAGGACACACACCTGAGTGGTTCCTGTGTGGTCCTGTAGATGTGAGTGCTGAGTTGGTGAAGGTGCTCAGGCTGTCTCTTCTCCCACCGCTTCGGAAGTTACCATAGTAACGGTTCACCAGTAAGTGCCTCAGAGCCTCGCCCTGTGAGAACATGTACATGAACTCTCTAGCTCTGTGTGTGTGTGTGTGTGTGTGTGTGTGTGTGTGTGTGTGTGTGTGTGTGTGTGTGTGCCGAGTAGTGAGGGTTAAGGGGTGAGGGTGAGGATTAAGGGGTGGTGGTGACGTACCCGTCTGTGATCCTCCTGCTGTTTTGGTGGCAGATTCACATCTACCTGCTGAGTGAGTGAGTGGAGCAGAACACTAGCATGGGGTTAGTCCTCAAGCAGCATGCAGAGTGAATGAACACACACATTAAACACATACACACACACGCACACACATATACACACACACACTAAACAAATAAACAAACAAAAATACACACACTAAGCGCACACACACACACACACACACACACACACACACACACACACACACACACACACACACTACACACACATTCACATACATAATACACAGTCACACACATAATACACACACAAACACATTTACATTCACATCTAGGGCCTTTAGCAGACGTCCGTGTCGAGAGGAATGTACAAAAGTAAAAAAATCAACACTTGTTCAGATTTCAAACTTAAGATACATTCAGCCTTCAACTCCGCTGAGAGGGTCAAAAACAAAGACAAAGCAAACCTGGAAAACTGCTAAATTAAGTATTTCAGGACAAGGTAAGTCTTTACAAACACACAAACATTAAACACACACAGACACACATTCGACACTACACAGGAACTTGTTTACAGAACAGAGGAATTTAGTTAAAGGAGATGAAAAAAATACACAACCTCAGTAACATTGATCTCATCATCATATGCCATGAGCTGTAAAAAAGGAGTGAAGGATGCTGTTAGTGAAGCACACACACACACACACACACACACACAATTTATTACAAGTGTTTCCAGTAAATGCATAAGAATGTGCTTTACATACACATGCAGGAGTGAAGACTGAGAGGGGAACATGCAGAGTGTGTGTGTGTGTGTGTGTGTGTGTGTTTGAAGAGAGATGTTCAGTTTTGCTAATTAAACTAAAGTCTTTACATGATTGGACATTCTGGACAGTGTTGTTCTTATTCATGTCAAGCCCCGCCCACATTATATCATCGGGTCATGTGATCAGGTTTTTCTCCAACAACATGTTTATTTCCTACTTCATTTCTCCTGCATTTCACTAACTGTGTTGTGCTTTATCTGATGTTTCATAGGCTCTGGTCTTGCTCTGCTTCTACTTCGATTTTCAGTTCTATGATTTAATTCAGCTTTGGAATGTATAATTGTTTCTGCTATCATGTGCATTTGAATCACATAACATGAAGGTGTATGTGTTGTGTAATTAACAAACGTATACAGGTGATAAATATGTTCAGTTGACAAAAGTGACCACCTCTTGACTGCTGCTGTTTTTTGCACTGCATTGTGTCTGTTTATATCCCAGGTATAGTTTTTACACTTCTCCTCGCACAGTACTGTATAATCAGAGTATACAGCAGGTTTACTGGTCGGTGCTCTCTCAGGTTATGTGTTTTGTGTTGTGTTGTCTGTACTGTTTGTCTGTCTGTCAGTACTGTTTTTTGTCTGCACTGTTTGCACTCAGTTGCACTCGCACTTTATGTAGCTCTGTGTTGTTGTTTAGTGTAGCACCAGGGTTCTGGAGGAACGTTGTCTCGTTTTTACTGTGTACCACAGTGTATAGTAGAAATGACAATAAAAGCCACTTGACTTGAGGTCTCGTACCTTTTCTCCGTATCCTCTGTCTTTGGTCATCATTTCTCTGAGCGTCTGCAGAACTTTGATGCACAGACGCTCCTCATTCTCTTCCAGCAGCTGCTTTGTGTGTTTTATCAACCTGAGAAATCACTCACACACACACACACACACACACACACACACACACACACACACACAAAACATGTGCCAAATCAAATATGCGGATCACAAATGAGAATTTCATACCGGATCGGTCGAGGCCCGGGTTAACAACGACCGCCACAGGTATCGTTAGCCGACAGGGTACCGGTGGAAATTGGGCTACTGTTGGCCGAAGGAGGAGAAGGAGAGGAGGAAGACGTCTACAGAGACGGCAGGGAAAGGAGAAGTGGAGGAGAGTAGAGGTTCGGGTTGGTACTTTAAATGTTGGTACTATGACTGGTAAAGGGAGAGAGGGAGCTGATATGATGGAGAGGTGATTCTAAAGAAAGAGTACAGTAAGAGTGTAGTGGAGGTGAAGAGAGTTTCTGATAGGGTGATGATCGTGAAGGTGGAAGTTGAAGGGATGATGATAAATGTCATCAGTGCCTATGCTCCACAAGTTGGCTGTGAGATGGAGGAAAAGGAAAGATTCTGGAGTGAATTAGATGAAGTGGTAGATGGTGTACCTAGGAAAGAACGATTGGTGATTGGGGCAGACTTTAATGGGCATGTGGGTGAAGGGAACAGAGGTGATGAGGAGGTGATGGGTAGGTATGGTTTTAAGGAGAGGAATGTGGAAGGGCAATTGGTGGTAGATTTTGGTAAAAGGATGGAAATGGCAGTGGTGAACACGTATTTTAAGAAGAAGGAGGATCATAGGGTGACGATAAGAGTGGAGGAAGGTGCACACAGGTGGACTATGTGCTATGCAGGAGATGCAACCTGAAGGAGATTGGAGACTGTAAGGTGTTGGCGGGGGACAGTGTAGCTAGACAGCATCAGATGGTGGTCTGTAGGATGGTTTTGGAGGCGAAAAAGAAGAGGAGGAAAGTAAGGATTGAAAGAAGAATAAGATGGTGGAAACTGAAGGAGGAAGAGTGTAGTGTGAGGTTCAGGGAAGAGGTCAGACAGGGTCTTGGTGGTAGTGAAGAGGTGCGGATGATTGAGCAACTACTGCAGGAGTGATGAGGAGGCAGCTAGAAAAGTACTTGGTGTGACATCTGGAAATAGAAAGCAAGACAAGGAGACGTGGTGGTGGAATGAGGAAGTGCAGGAGAGCATTAGGGGAAAGAGGTTGGCAAAACAGAAGTGGGATCGACAGAGTGATGAGAAAAGTAGGCAGGAGTACAAGGAGATGCGGCAGCAGGTAAAGAGGATGTGGCGAAAGCCAAGGAAAAGGCATATGAGGAGCTGTATAAGAGGTTGGACACTAAGGAAGGAGAAAAGGATTTATACCGATTGGCCAGGCAGAGGGACCGAGCTGGGAAGGATGTACTGCAAGTTAGAGCAATAAAGGATGGAGAGGAAATGTGTTGACTAGTGAGGAGAGTGTGTTGAGAAGGTGGAGGGAGTATTTTGAGCAGCTGATGAATGAGGAAAATCACAGAGAGAAGGTTGGAGGATGTGGAGTTGGTGAAGCAGGATGTAGATAGGATTAGTAAGGAGGAAGTGAGAGCAGCGATTAAGAGGATGAAGAATGGAAAGTCGGTTGGACCAGATGACATACCGGTAGAAGCGTGGAGATGTTTAGGAGAGATGGCAGTGGAGTTTTTAACCAGATTGTTTAACAGGATTCTGGAAGGGGAGAGGATGCCTGAGGAATGGAGAAGGAGTGTGCTGGTACCGATCTTTAAGCATAAGGAGATGTGCAGACCTGCAGTAACTACAGAATTAAGTTGATCAGTCACACCATGAAGTTATGGGAAAGAGTAGTGGAAGCCAGGCTGAGAGAAGAGGTGACCATCTGTGAGCAACAGTATGGTTTCATGCCGAGGAAGAGCACCACAGATGCCTTATTTGCTTTGAGGATGTTGATGGAGAAGTATAGAGAAGGACAGAAGGAATTGCATTGTGTATTTGTGGATTTAGAAAGCGTCGACAGAGTGCCAAGAGAGGAGTTGTGGTATTGTATGAGGAAGTCAGGTGTGTCAGAGAAGTATGTGAGGGTGGTGCAGGACATGTATGAGGACAGTGTGACGGCAGTGAAGTGTGCAGTAGGTACGACAGACTGGTTCAGGGTGAAGGTTGGACTGCATCAAGGATCGGCCCTGAGCCCTTTCCTGTTTGCAGTGGTGATGGACAGGTTGACGGACGAGGTCAGACAGGAGTCTCCTGGACCATGATGTTTGCAGATGATATTGTGATTTGTGGTGAGAGTAGAGAGCAGGTTGAGAAGAGCCTGGAGAGGTGGAGATATGCGCTGGAGAGAAGGGGAATGAAAGTCAGTAGGAGTAAGACAGAGTACATGTGTGTGAATGAGAGGGAGGGCAGTGGAGTGATGCGGTTGCAGGAAGAAGAGGTGGAGAAGGTGGAGGAGTTCAGGTACCTGGGGTCAACAGTGCAAAGTAATGGAGAGTGTGTTAGAGAAGTAAAGAAAAGAGTGCAGGCAGGGTGGAGTGGTGGAGAAGAGTGACAGGAGTGATTTGTGATAGTAGGGTATCTGCAAGAATGAAAGGGAAAGTTTATAGGACTGTGGTGAGACCTGCAATGTTGTATGGATTAGAGACAGTGGCATTGAGTAAAAGACAGGAGGTGGAGCTGGAGGTAGCAGAGCTGAAGATGTTAAGGTTTTCGTTGGGAGTGACGACGATGGACAAGATTAGAAATGAGTTTATTAGAGGGACAGCACATGTAGCATGTTTTGGTGACAAGGTGAGGGAGGCGAGATTGAGATGGTTTGGACATGTGCAGAGAAGGGACATGAATTATATTGGTAGAAGAATGCTGAAGATGGAGCCACCAGGTAGGAGGAAAAGAGGAAGGCCAAGGAGGAGGTTCATGGATGTGGTGAGGGAAGACATGCAGGTAGTTGGTGTGAAAGAGGCAGATGTAGAGGACAGGGTGGTATGGAGAAGGATGATCCGCTGTGGCGACCCCTAATGGGAGCAGCCGAAAGAAGAAGAAGAAGAAGAAGATTCTATGAAATTGTATTAATTTCTTCCATCAGTTTCTTCTCTTCATGTGGTAGTGTTTCTCTCGGCTGCACTGCTCCAGTGCGTGTATGTGGATGTTAGATTTTTTGTCCAATCAGATTTCAGCCTCTATGTGCTGCCATGTGAATCTAATCTGCTCAGAGCCTTCAGAATCAGTACTGCTGGACTTTTACCATAGAGAATATTACCAACAGCTCTGTTTCTTTATCCAATCAGATTTCAGATTCTCCTCACAGAGCAGCTCACTGGCCCAGAATAGCGTCAGCATTGTTCCGTCCTCTGATTGGTTGGTCAGAAACTGTTACAGTCGAGTTCAACTGGTAAAACACGTGTGTAGCTCTGCACATGTTCATACATCTGAGTTAGAGTTTTTTATGCCTACGGAGGAAGATAAATTGATTTGGTCTCAGACACTTAAAAATCCATTGTGAAGAAAAGCTAGACATGGTGAGGAGGTCACCAACCCTTAAGCTAGCTAGCGTGTCTCAGCCCGGGAAAGTGTTTGTTCTCCACTTCCAGACCAGTGAATACGAGCGGTACCACTGGATTACAGCCTCTGGGGGGCGCTGCACATTATGAGTCTGCATCTCTGGTGAGTAGGTTGTGTTTTATTTACATTTGAATGTTTTTGTCATGTTATTAGATAAATATTAATTGTGAACTGCTCCAGATGTTGTAGGTGCACAGTTGTGGTTGTAGTGTAGAGGTTTGGAGTGTAACTGGGTTTGTTGTTTTAGTAAAATGGTTTTTACCTCCAGATGTGAAACATCTCTCTGTAATGCACGTGTTGTTATATTGTGTGTTTGTATTGTATTAATGGTTTCTATAATTGTGATGTGATTGTGGTGTATTAAGAGGTGGATTAAGTCGGGTACGTCCTCACTGAAGGTCCAGGTACCAAATACACGACCCACCACTGAGTGAAGTTGTGTGTATATGTGTGTTTGAAGGTGTGTGAGATTGTGAAGGTGTTTGTGTGAAAGGGTGTGTGAGAAAGGGTGTGTATGTGTGCATATGTGTGTTTGCAGGTGTGTCAGTCTGTTTGTGTCTGAAGATGTGAGTGTGAATATGTGTGTGTGTGTGTGTGTGTGTGTGTGTGTGTGTGTGTGTGCGTGCGTGCGTGTGTGTGAAGGTGTGTGTGTGTGTGTCTGTGTGAAGGTGTGTGATGTATGTATATATGTGTGTGTGAAGGTAGTTGTGTGTGTGTGTGTGTGTGTGTGTGTGTGTGTGAACATTTTTGTGTAGATACAGTATGTGTGTTTGGCACAGTCTCAGTGTTCAAGTCGAGGCTGAACACATATGTATTTAGTGGAGTGTTTAGTCAGTAGGTGTTTGTGAGGTAAAGGAGCAGATCTGGAGGGATCATGGATATGGAGTGTTTGATGAACTGGGATATTTGGATGTTGTCGTCTCCTCACTCTCACACGTTCACTCAGGTTTGTTGATGGTGGTGTGGTGGGTCGTCTCTTATCCCAGAGATCCTCATGTCTGTGTTTCCTTCTGCTTCTCCCTTTTAGTTCTGCTGCTACAGTAAATCTCACCAGAGTCCAAACTGCACAGTGACATTAACTTTCATACAACAATCAGGACACTTAATAATCCATATCCTTCTCTTCCTGTCACCCTCTCTCTCTCTCTCTCTCTCTCTCTCTCTCTCTCTCTCTCTCGGTCAAGATATACATGCTCCTGAGGCTCCCTGTAACCGCACCCCTCCACTGCCCTCCCTCTCATTCACACACATGTACTCTGTCTTACTCCTACTGACTTTCATTCCCCTTCTCTCCAGCGTGTACCTCCACCTCTCCAGGCTCTTCTCAACCTGTTCACTACTCTCACCACAAATCACAATATCCACCTCAACAAAGTTTATCTGTAATAAATGGACATTCGGTGCAACCCAGATATGGATGAAGTTCCCTCTTGAGTCTGGTTCCTCTTAAGGTTTCTTTCTTATTCACTACATTATCTGTGTAAAGCTGCTTTGAGACAATGTTCATTGTTAAAAGCGCTATACAAGTGAAATTGAATTAAATTGAAGTGTATGAAGGTGTGTTTGTGTATGTGTATACAGTATGTGTGTTTGAAGGTGTGTGTGTGTGTGTGTATATGTGTGTTTGAAGGTGTTTGTGTGAAAGTGTGAGGTCGTACTTGCAGATGAATCCTCCACTCTCACACTTGCGATGAGCTTCAGTGTGTTCGGGAAACAGCAGCTCAGGACGATGGAGAACATCCACCAACACGGAGAGCTCAGCCTGGACCAAAGGCCTCAAACGCTCCTCTAACGCTGAAACTATGTCCTACACACACACACACAGAGTATAAACACACAGTGCAGATGTGCGTAGAGCGTAAGACAGATTGTGGTGGTCATGTGATCACCTGCAGCCTCTCGATGATGTTGCGGTAATCTCTGGAGGCCGTGAGCACTGAGTCTCTCCTCACAGCGTTGCGGGCAGACAGTCTCCAGCTCAGAGCCGTCTTCTGTACTAATTTATTGGAGTTGATGAACAGATTATTCACCTGACAGTCCAAATCCACCGGGATCGCAATCGCTCTGCCTTTAGCTGCAAAACACGCTCCAATCAGTGTTCTTTTACCCGTTTACACACACACACACACACACACACACACACCCTTCACACACACCCCTTCACACACAAACACTCAAACACACCTTCACACACACTCACAAACACACACACGCTATATTTCGATCAGGGGGATGAGATGCTGCACTCGCTCCACTCCCATTGGCCATTCTTCGAGGAAGGTGCACTTACTCCTCGCGCTCCTGGCACTGCCGAACAATGCGGTCTGGCAGTGCCGTAGACAATGCGGTCGCTTTCCCAAAGCATTGCGACGCAGCGCATTTTTCTCTCAGGGAACTAGGGTTACATACGTAAACTAGAGACATTCTCAGTGTTCAGTGCTCTCAGTGTTCTGTGTTCTCAGTGTTCTGTGTTCTCATTGTTCTGTGTTTTCAGTGTTCTGTGTTCTCAGTGTTCTGTGCTCTCAGTGTTCTGTGTTCTCAGTGTTTTGTGCTCTCAGTGTTCAGTGTTCTGTGCTCTCAGTGTTCTGTGTTCTCAGTGTTTTGTGCTCTCAGTGTTCTGTGTTCTCATTGTTCTGTGTTTTCAGTGTTCTGTGTTCTCAGTGTTCTCTGTTCTCAGTGTTCTGTGTTCTCATTGTTCTGTGTTTTCAGTGTTCTGTGTTCTCAGTGTTCTCTGTTCTCAGTGTTCTGTGTTCTCATTGTTCTGTGTTTTCAGTGTTCTGTGTTCTCAGTGTTCTGTGTTCTCAGTGTTCTGTGTTCTCAGTGTTCTGTGCTCTCAGTGTTCTGTGTTCTCAGTGTTCAGTGTTCTGTGCTCTCAGTGTTCTGTGCTCTCAGTGTTCTGTGTTCTCAGTGTTCTGTGTTCTCAGTGTTCTGTGTTTTCAGTGTTCTGTGTTCTGTGTTTTCAGTGTTTTGTGTTTTCAGTGTTTTGTGTTCAGTGTTCTGTGCTCTCAGTGTTCTGTGTTTTCAGTGTTCTCAGTGTTCTGTGTTTTCAGTGTTCTGTGTTTTCAGTGTTCTGTGTTCTCAGTGTTCTGTGTTTTCAGTGTTCTGTGTTCTCAGTGTTCTGTGTTTTCAGTGTTCTGTGTTCTCAGTGTTCTGTGTTCTGTGTTTTCTGTGTTCTGTGTTCTCAGTGTTCTGTGTTTTCAGTGTTCTGTGTTCTCAGTGTTCTGTGTTTTCAGTGTTCTGTGTTCTCAGTGTTCTGTGTTTTCAGTGTTCTGTGTTCTCAGTGTTCTGTGTTCTGTGTTTTCTGTGTTCTGTGTTCTCAGTGTTCTGTGTTTTCAGTGTTCTTTGTTCTCAGTGTTCTGTGCTCTCAGTGTTCTGTGTTTTTAGTGTTCTGTGTTCTCAGTGTTCTGTGTTCTGTGTTTTCAGTGTTCTGTGTTTTCAGTGTTCTGTGTTCTCAGTGTTCTGTGTTTTCAGTGTTCTTTGTTCTCAGTGTTCTGTGCTCTCAGTGTTCTGTGTTTTTAGTGTTCTGTGTTCTCAGTGTTCTGTGTTCTGTGTTTTCAGTGTTCTCAGTGTTCTGTGTTCTGTGTTCTCAGTGTTCTGTGTTTTCAGTGTTCTCAGTGTTCTGTGTTTGGTGTTTTCAATGTTCTGTGTTTTCAGTGTTCTGTGTTCTCAGTGTTCTGTGTTCTGTGTTTTCAGTGTTCTGTGTTCTCAGTGTTCTGTGTTTTCAGTGTTCTGTGTTCTGTGTTTTCAGTGTTCTGTGTTCGGTGTTTTCAATGTTCTGTGTTTTCAGTGTTCTGTGTTTTCAGTGTTCTGTGTTTTCAGTGTTCTGTGTTCTCAGTGTTCTGTGTTTTCAGTGTTCTCAGTGTTCTGTGTTTTCAGTGTTCTGTGTTTTCAGTGTTCTGTGTTCTGTGTTTTCAGTGTTCTGTGTTCTGTGTTTTCAGTGTTCTGTGTTCTCAGTGTTCTGTGTTTTCAGTGTTCTGTGTTTTCAGTGTTCTGTGTTTTCAGTGTTCTGTGTTCTCAGTGTTCTGTGTTTTCAGTGTTCTCAGTGTTCTGTGTTTTCAGTGTTCTGTGTTCTGTGTTTTCAGTGTTCTGTGTTCTCAGTGTTCTGTGTTCTGTGTTTTCAGTGTTCTGTGTTCTCAGTGTTCTGTGTTTTCAGTGTTCTGTGTTCTGTGTTTTCAGTGTTCTGTGTTTTCAGTGTTCTGTGTTGGTGTTTTCAATGTTCTGTGTTTTCAGTGTTCTGTGTTTTCAGTGTTCTGTGTTTTCAGTGTTCTGTGTTTTCAGTGTTCTCAGTGTTCTGTGTTTTCAGTGTTCTGTGTTTTCAGTGTTCTGTGTTCTCAGTGTTCTGTGTTCTGTGTTTTCAGTGTTCTGTGTTCTCAGTGTTCTGTGTTTTCAGTGTTCTGTGTTCTGTGTTTTTAGTGTTCTGTGTTTTCAGTGTTCTGTGTTTTCAGTGTTCTGTGTTCTGTGTTTTCAGTGTTCTGTTCTCAGTGTTCTGTGTTTTCAGTGTTCTGTGTTCGGTGTTTTCAATGTTCTGTGTTTTCAGTGTTCTGTGTTTTCAGTGTTCTGTGTTTTCAGTGTTCTGTGTTTTCAGTGTTCTGTGTTCTCAGTGTTCTGTGTTCTGTGTTTTCAGTGTTCTGTGTTTTCAGTGTTCTGTGTTCTGTGTTTTCAGTGTTCTGTGTTCTCAGTGTTCTGTGTTCTGTGTTTTCAGTGTTCTGTGTTCTCAGTGTTCTGTGTTTTCAGTGTTCTGTGTTCTCAGTGTTCTGTGTTTTCAGTGTTCTGTGTTCTCAGTGTTCTGTGTTTTCAGTGTTCTGTGTTTTCAGTGTTCTGTGTTCTCAGT
>NC_060884.1:35714972-35717472 GCF_014805685.1 Silurus meridionalis | reverse complement strand
TTCCCTCACCACTTCCTGCAACAACAGGAAGCTGATTTTTACGCTCCATCAGTCAGGCGTGGACCAGCTTCACATGAGAGCAAAAATATAAATAAAGCTACCTCATAAAATATGAAGTACACTGAAAATATGGTATCCTGCTGTGTGTGTGTGTGTGTGTGTGTGTGTGTGTGTGTGTGTGATTTGAATCCAATCACAGTGTTTAAAGATGAACTCAAACACAATCTAGAGCAGAATGTAATATAAACAGGTAATGAAATCAAACTGCAGCTGATCATCAAATCCACTGATACTGAAGAATCTCTGAATGAACATTTGAAAACACGTGAGAGTGTAAACCCGCTGTAAATAAATCACGTGTCGACCTTGTGATGCGTTTCCGTGGCGATGACCTCTCCTGTGTGCAGTCCTGAGTCTGAGCCCTGTCTCTTATATACCCACAGCTCTGACTTCTCCACTATGGACCTCAGCTGGTCCAAATCAGCTTTTATCTGCTTATAGTTCTCCACATCCTGACTGGTGACCAAGAGTTGCACCTACACACACACACACACACACACACACACACAGAGTTAAAGTCAAATTACAACATAGTTTACTGAGAAATACATAAAGTGTGTGTGTGTGTGTGTGTGTGTGTGTGTGTGTGTGTGTGTGTGTGTAAGTATGAGTGGTGTATGTGTGGTGTATCTGTGCATTATCTTACAAAAGTAAATACACCCCTCACATTTCAGCAGCCATTGTAGGATCTTCTCAAGGGACAAAAGTGTAGAACTGAAAGCTGGAGATATTTAGAGTAGTGAATGTGTAGTTTGTGTAGCAGTACAGTTTTACTGTCCTCTAAAAATAACACACAGACATTATTGTGTAAATCACTGGAGACGAAAGTGAGTCCACCCTCAGTGAACATGTTAAAACTGTGTTTAGTGTGAATATTATGTGTGAGCACCATCATAATCCAGCACTGCTTTAATCCTCCTGAGTGTGGAATTCACCAGAGCTGCTGGAGGTTACACACATGGTGCTTCTCTAACGTCTGCTTGAGGATCCCCACAGGTGCTCAATAGGATTTGGGTCTGGAGACATACTTGGCCACTCCATCACCTTCAGCAAGGCAGTGGTCCTCTTGGTGGTGTGTTCGGGGTCGTTATTATTCTGAAGCAGTTTTCCATCATCTCACAGTACATGTTGGAATCCATGTTTCCCTCAGTGAACCGCAGCTCCTCAGTACCAGCAGCACTCATGCAGCCCCAGACCATGATCCTGCCACCACCATGCTTGACTGTAGGCAAGACACAGTTTTCTTGCTTCTCCTCACCAGGTGTCACCACAGCAGCTTCAGAAGAGGCTCCTTCTGGGACGACGGCCTGCAAACCAACTTGTTGCAGTGTGTGGCGTATGGTGTAAGCACTGACGAGCGAACCTTCCGCAGCATCTAAAGCAACACTGCAGCACTCATGCTTCTGCATCTGATGCACAGCACGAGGAATCGATTTACTTGATGGACCCTTGAGAGGTCTGGAAAACCTCTGTATGACCCTGATCACTGTACTGTAACTCAGTTTCAGGATGTTACTGATCTTATTACAGCCTCGGCATCTTTGTTTAGAGCAACAATTCAAATTCTCTAATCCTCAGAAAGAAGCTGCACATTGACTACTCCAAAATATATCCAAGTTTCAATTTTATACTACTGTCCCTTAAAAAATCATCAAATGGTTCTGAAACGTGAAGGATGTACTCCCTTTTGTATATTATTATATTATAGAAGATAATATATATATATATATATAAAATATATGTATGTGTGTGTGTATGTGTGTGTGTGAAGCTTAATAAAAAAGGGAGCTTGAGAGCACAACTTCTGAGTCCAATGTCCTGTGTTCAGCCTCTTGTACGATGAGTTGCTACAGTATGTGTGTGTGTGTGTGTGTATGTGTGTGTGTATGTGTGTGTGTATATGTATGTGTGTTACTTGTTTGAAGGCCTGCAGAACCTCCTGTCTCTGACTAAAGTGTCTGAAGAGGAGATGCAGAGCTCTGGACACTAAGGGAGGATAGTCGTGCATGGTCAGGTGGAGGAGAACCCTGAGAAACGTCCGACCACCATGATCATCTAGATCCAATGGGGTGTTCTCCTCACTGCACACACACAGAAGGTATATAAACATTAAAGAGGCCCTTATAATGTGCTGCTAAATAGGTGAGTATGAGTTTGTGATCACGTGAGCAAGTAAAAGAATGATGATGTAACGGTGTGATGATGTAACAGTATGATGATTTAACAGTGATCATGTAACAGTATGATGATTTAACAGTGATCATGTAACAGTATGATGATGTAACAGCATGATAATGTAATGGTTGGATGATGTAACTGTGTTTGATGTAACTGCATGATGATGTAACAGTATGGTGTAACAACCTGAGGATGTAACGACCTGATGATGTAATGGTGTGATGATGTAACAGAATGATGACATAACAGCTTGTATTTACAG
>NC_060884.1:35704972-35709972 GCF_014805685.1 Silurus meridionalis | reverse complement strand
TACATGACCTTCTCCTGCACATTGCGTACCCGAGCACGCATCACTTCCTGTTCAGAGTCCAGCTGCAGTACACATCACACACTTATCACACACACTCATCACACACACACTCATCATACAATACACACACACTCATCACACACACACTCATCTATCAACAATCATCACACACTCATCTCTCAACAATCATCACACACACTCATCACATACTCATCACACACACTCACACACACTCATCACACACACTTATCACACACACTAATCACACACTCATCTCTCACACATATCACACACTCATCACACACACTCATCATACACGCTCATTAAACACACACTCATCATACAATACACACACTCATCACACACTCATCACACACTCATCACACACACACTCATCATACAATACACACACACTCATCACACTCATCACACACTCATCTCACACACTCATCACACACACTCATCATACACACACACACTCATCACACACATCACACTCATCTCACATCACACACACTAATCACACACTCATCTCTCACACATATCACACACTCATCTCACACACACTCATCACACACTCATCTCACACACACTGATCACACACACACTCATCATACACTCATCACACACTCATCTCACACACACTCATCACACACTCATCTCACACACACTGATCACACACTCATCTCACACACTCATCACACACTCATCTCACACACTGATCACACACTCATCTCACACACACTGATCACGCACTTATCTCACACACTGATCACACACTCATCTCACACTCATCACACACTCATCTCACACACACTGATCACACTCATCTCACACACACTGATCACGCACTTATCTCACACACACTGATCACACACTCATCTCACACACTCATCACACACTCATCTCACACACACTGATCACACACTCATCTCACACACACTGATCACACACTCATCTCACACACACTGATCACACACTCATCTCACACACTCATCACACACTCATCTCACACACACTGATCACACACTCATCTCACACACACTGATCACGCACTTATCTCACACACACTGATCACACACTCATCTCACACACACTGATCACACACTCATCTCACACACACTGATCACACTCATCTCACACACACTTATCACACACTCATCACACACTCATCACACACTCATCTCACACACTCATCTCACACGCACTCATCTCACACACACTGATCACACACTCATCTCACACACTCATCACACACTCATCTCACACTCATCACACACTCATCTCACACACTCATCTCACACACACTGATCACACACTCATCTCACACACTCATCTCACACACACTCATCACACACACATCTCACACACACTGATCACACACTCATCTCACACACCTGATCACACACTTATCTCACACACACTGATCACACTCATCTCACACACACTGATCACACACTCATCTCACACACACTGATCACACACTCATCTCACACACACTTATCACACACTCATCACACACTCATCTCACACACTCATCTCACACGCACTCATCTCACACACACTGATCACACACTCATCTCACACACTCATCACACACTCATCTCACACTCATCACACACTCATCTCACACACTCATCTCACACACACTCATCTCACACACACTCATCACACACATCATCTCACACACACACATCTCATCACACACTCATCTCACACACTGATCACACACTCATCTCACACTCATCTCACACGCACTTATCTCACACACACACTGATCACACTCATCTCACACACACTGATCACACACTCATCTCACACTCATCTCACACACACTCATCACACACACTCATCTCACACACACTGATCACACACTCATCTCATCACACACTCATCTCACACACACTGATCACACACTCATCTCACACACTCATCTCACACGCACTTATCTCACACACACACTGATCACACACTCATCTCACACACACTGATCACACACTCATCTCACACACTCATCTCACACACACTGATCACACACTCATCTCACACACACTCATCTCACACACACTCATCACACACTCATCTCAAACACACTGATCACACACTCATCTCACACACACTGATCACACACTCATCTCACACACTCATCACACACTTATCTCACACACTCATCACACACACACTGATCACAAACACTCATCTCACACACTAATCCCACACACATATCTCACACACTCATCTCACACACTCATCTCACACACACTGATCACACACACACTCATCTCATCACACTCATCTCACACACTCATCACACGCACTCATCTCACACACTCATCACACACTCATCTCACACACTGATCACACTCATCTCACACACACTAATCACACACTTATCTCACACTCATCACACACTGATCACACACTCATCACACACACTGATCACACACTAATCACACACTTATCTCACACTCATCACACACTCATCACACACTCATCTCACACACACTGATCACACACTTATCTCACACACTGATCACACACTCATCTCACACACTCATCACACACTCATCTCACACACACACTGATCACACACTCATCTCACACACACTGATCACACACTCATCTCACACACTCATCACACTCATCTCACACACTGATCACACACTCATCTCACACACTGATCACGCACTTATCTCACACACACTGATCACACACTCATCTCACACTCATCACACACTCATCTCACACACACTGATCACACACTCATCTCACACACACTGATCACGCACTTATCTCACACACACTGATCACACACTCATCTCACACACTCATCACACACTCATCTCACACACACTGATCACACACTCATCTCACACACACTGATCACACACTCATCTCACACACACTGATCACACACTCATCTCACACACTCATCACACACTCATCTCACACACACTGATCACACACTCATCTCACACACACTGATCACGCACTTATCTCACACACACTGATCACACTCATCTCACACACACTGATCACACACTCATCTCACACACTGATCACACTCATCTCACACACACTTATCACACACTCATCACACACTCATCACACACTCATCTCACACACTCATCTCACACGCACTCATCTCACACACACTGATCACACACTCATCTCACACTCATCACACACTCATCTCACACTCATCACACACTCATCTCACACACACTCATCTCACACACACTGATCACACACTCATCTCACACACTCATCTCACACACACTCATCACACACACATCTCACACACACTGATCACACACTCATCTCACACACCGTGATCACACACTTATCTCACACACACTGATCACACTCATCTCACACACACTGATCACACACTCATCTCACACACACTGATCACACACTCATCTCACACACACTTATCACACACTCATCACACACTCATCTCACACACACTCATCTCACACGCACTCATCTCACACACACTGATCACACACTCATCTCACACACTCATCACACACTCATCTCACACTCATCACACACTCATCTCACACACACTCATCTCACACACACTCATCTCACACACACTCATCACACACACTCATCTCACACACACTGATCACACACTCATCTCATCACACACTCATCTCACACACACTGATCACACACTCATCTCACACACTCATCTCACACGCACTTATCTCACACACACACTGATCACACTCATCTCACACACACTGATCACACACATCACACTCATCTCACACTCATCTCACACACACTCATCACACACACTCATCTCACACACACTGATCACACACTCATCTCATCACACTCATCTCACACACACTGATCACACACTCATCTCACACACTCATCTCACACGCACTTATCTCACACACACACTGATCACACACTCATCTCACACACACTGATCACACACTCATCTCACACACACTCATCTCACACACACTGATCACACACTCATCTCACACACTCATCTCACACACACACACTCATCTCAAACACACTGATCACACACTCATCTCACACACACTGATCACACACTCATCTCACACACTCATCACACACTTATCTCACACACTCATCACACACACACTGATCACAAACACTCATCTCACACACTAATCCCACACACATATCTCACACACTCATCTCACACACTCATCTCACACACACTGATCACACACACACTCATCTCATCACACTCATCTCACACACTCATCACACGCACTCATCTCACACACTCATCACACACTCATCTCACACACTGATCACACTCATCTCACACACACTAATCACACACTTATCTCACACTCATCACACACTGATCACACACTCATCACACACACTGATCACACACTAATCACACACTTATCTCACACTCATCACACACTGATCACACACTCATCACACACACACTGATCACAAACACTCATCTCACACACTTATCACACACACTTATCACACACACTTATCTCACACTCATCTCACACTCATCTCACACACTGATCACACACACGCTCATCTCTCACGGGCATCTCACACACACCATCACACACACACTTATCTCACACACTCATCTCACATCACACTCATCACACACACACACACACACACACACACACACACACACACACACACACACACACACTCATCTCACATCACACACTCATCACACACACACACACACACACACACACACACACACACACACACACACACACATCTCACACACCCATCACACAATCATACACACTCATCTCACTCTTATCACACACACACTTATCACTCACCCTCATTACAGACACACACACACACACACACACACTCATCACACACACACATCTCACACTCATCATCACACACACATCATCACACACTCATCTCACACACACATCTCTCACCCTTATCTCACACACACACACACACTCATTTATTACCCTCATCTCACACTCATCTCA
>NC_060884.1:35679972-35692472 GCF_014805685.1 Silurus meridionalis | reverse complement strand
CTCATCCTCCCACACATATACACTCATCCTCCCACACACATATACACTCATCCTCCCACACACATATACACTCATCCTCTCACACACATATACACTCATCCTCACACATATATACACTCATCCTCCCACACATATACACTCATCCTCCCACACATATACACTCATCCTCTCACACACATATACACTCATCCTCTCACACACATATACACTCATCCTCCCACACATATACACTCATCCTCTCACACACATATACACTCATCCTCCCACACATATACACTCATCCTCCCACACACATATACACTCATCCTCTCACACACATATACACTCATCCTCTCACACACATATACACTCATCCTCCCACACACATATACACTCATCCTCTCACACACATATACACTCATCCTCCCACACACATATACACTCATCCTCTCACACACATATACACTCATCCTCCCACACATATACACTCATCCTCCCACACATATACACTCATCCTCCCACACATATATACACTCATCCTCCACACACATATACACTCATCCTCCCACACACATATACACTCATCCTCACACACATATACACTCATCCTCCCACACACATATACACTCATCCTCCCACACATATACACTCATCCTCTCACACACATATACACTCATCCTCCCACACACATATACACTCATCCTCCCACACATATACACTCATCCTCCACACACATATACACTCATCCTCCACACACATATACACTCATCCTCCCACACACATATACACTCATCCTCTCACACACATATACACTCATCCTCCACACACATATACACTCATCCTCTCACACATATACACTCATCCTCCCACACACATATACACTCATCCTCCCACACACATATACACTCATCCTCACACACATATACACTCATCCTCTCACACATATACACTCATCCTCCCACACATATACACTCATCCTCCCACACATATACACTCATCCTCCCACACACATATACACTCATCCTCTCCACACACATATACACTCATCCTCCCACACACATATACACTCATCCTCCACACACATATACACTCATCCTCCCACACATACACTCATCCTCCCACACACATATACACTCATCCTCTCACACACATATACACTCATCCTCCCACACACATATACACTCATCCTCTCACACACATATACACTCATCCTCTCACACACATATACACTCATCCTCCCACACATATACACTCATCCTCCCACACATATACACTCATCCTCCCACACACATATATACACTCATCCTCCCACACATATACACTCATCCTCTCACACACATATACACTCATCCTCCCACACACACATATACACTCATCCTCCCACACACACATATACACTCATCCTCTCACACATATACACTCATCCTCTCACACATATATACACTCATCCTCTCACACACATATACACTCATCCTCCCACACATATACACTCATCCTCCCACACATATACACTCATCCTCTCACACACATATACACTCATCCTCCCACACATATACACTCATCCTCCCACACACATATACACTCATCCTCCCACACATATACACTCATCCTCTCACACACATATACACTCATCCTCTCACACACATATACACTCATCCTCTCACACACATATACACTCATCCTCCCACACATATACACTCATCCTCCCACACATATACACTCATCCTCCCACACACATATACACTCATCCTCACACACACATATACACTCATCCTCTCACACACATATACACTCATCCTCTCACACACATATACACTCATCCTCTCACACACATATACACTCATCCTCTCACACACATATACACTCATCCTCACACACATATACACTCATCCTCTCACACACATACACTCATCCTCCCACACACATATACACTCATCCTCCCACACATATACACTCATCCTCCCACACACATATACACTCATCCTCCCACACATATACACTCATCCTCCCACACACATATACACTCATCCTCTCACACACATATACACTCATCCTCCCACACACATATACACTCATCCTCCCACACACATATACACTCATCCTCTCACACACATATACACTCATCCTCTCACACACATATACACTCATCCTCTCACACATATACACTCATCCTCCCACACACATATACACTCATCCTTTCACACACATATACACTCATCCTCTCACATATACACTCATCCTCCCACACACATATACACTCATCCTCACACACACATATACACTCATCCTCCCACACACATATACACTCATCCTCTCACACACACATATACACTCATCCTTTCACACACATATACACTCATCCTCCCACACATATACACTCATCCTCCCACACACATATACACTCATCCTCACACACATATACACTCATCCTCCCACACACATATACACTCATCCTCACACACACATATACACTCATCCTCCCACACACATATACACTCATCCTCCCACACACATATACACTCATCCAGCGGCGCTACGGGAGGAAACTAGAGTCACAGTTTCAACATGGTGGCTCTAGGAGCCTGTGGCAGGGACTAAGGACAATAACCGTCTATAAAACACCATCTTCTAGAATGGTAAATGCGGACGCTTCTCTGGAAGATGAGCTAAACACCTTTAACGCTTGTTTCAAGGCTGCAGCTAACCACGCTAGCGGCGCTAGCGGCACAACCAGCGTGCAAGCCGAGAGAGCCGGAGAGGTAAACACGTTCACCATCTCAGAGCATGACGTGAGGAGGGCGTTCAAGAGAGTGAATACCAGGAAGGCAGCAGGACCAGATGGCATCACAGGTCGGGTTCTGAAAGCCTGCGCTGACCAGCTAGCACCGGTGTTCACCGAGATATTCAACCTCTCCCTGGAACAGTCTGTTGTCCCCTCATGTTTTAAACAGTCCACCATTGTTCCTGTCCCGAAGAAACCCCAGCCCGCCTGCCTCAATGACTACCGCCCTGTAGCTTTGACCTCAGTAGTGATGAAGTGCTTCGAGAGACTGGTCAGAGACTTCATCACTGCATCACTACCAGACACACTGGACCCATTACAGTTTGCGTACCGTCAGAACCGCTCTACTGAGGACGCCATTGCTCATCTCCTCCACACTACAATCAGCCACCTGGACTACAGAAAAGGGAATTATGCAAAGATGTTGTTCGTGGACTACAGTTCAGCGTTTAACACCATAATTCCCTCCACACTCACCTCTAAGTTGGAGGTCCTGGGACTCAGCCAGCCGCTGTGTCAATGGATCTCTAACTTCCTGACAGACAGACCACAAGACGTACGGGTGGAAAACACACCTCATCCACCCTCACCCTCAGCACTGGAGCTCCCCAGGGTTGTGTTCTGAGCCCCCTGCTGTACTCGCTGTACACCCTATGACTGTGTGGCCACATCCAACTCCACCACCATCATCAAGTTTGCTGACGACACTGTTGTGGTGGGCCTGATCTCCAACAACGACGAGACGGCCTACCTACAGGAGGTTAAAACCTGGAGATGGTGCCAGGAGAACAACCTTCTCCTGAACGTCAGCAAAACTAAGGAGTTGATCGTGGACTTCAGCACAAAGCGGGAGCGGTCATACCAACCGCTAAACATCTGCTGGACTCCAGTGGAAAGAGTGGACAGTTTCCGGTACTTGGGTGTTCACATCACACAGGATCTGTCTTGGTCCTGTCACACTAACACACTGATGAAGAAGCCCGGCAGCGTCTGTACCATCTGAGACGCTTAAGGGACTTTAAACTACCCTCTCAGGTGCTTAAGACTTTCTACACCTGCACCATTGAGAGCGTTCTGACAGGTAGCATCACTTCCTGGTTTGGGAACAGCACCATGCAGGACAGGCGAGTCCTCCAGAGGGTGGTGCGTTCAGCTGAACATACCATCCACACCGAGCTCCCTGACCTGCAGGACATCTACAGCACGCGGTGCAGGACCAGAGCCAGGAAGATTGTGAAGGACATCAGCCATGCCAACAATGGAATCTTCTATTTGTTGCGTTCAGGGAAACGCTTCCGCTCCCTGAAAGCAAACACAGAGAGAATGAGGAGGAGCTTCTTCCCGCAGGCCATTCCGTGTTTGAACCAGGAAACACCCAGGATCTAAAAGCTGGTCCACTCTCTCCATCATCACACTTCTTCTCTGTACAGATCTCACCTCTCGCACCATGTCACTTTAAACTCTGGACTTGCACAGCAAAGTGCACTTTATATTTATTTATTTTATACCTCATCATACCGCACACGGACACTTTATGGACACTCTATACCGCACACAGACACTTACGGACCCTTACACCACACCATACTGCACACCGACACTTACGGACCCTTAAACCACACTATACTGCACACGGACACTTTATGCACAACCCACCACTAAATTGTCTATTGTTTACACTTTGGTACACATTGTTTACTGTTTCACTGTCTACTGCCATAAGGATTTTCTTTGTATAGACATTTTTCTCTTTGTTTACATACATATCTTTATATATTCTTTATACCTTATATTTTATTTTATATAGTTTTTATACTTTATTTATCTGCTTTTTTTTTCTTTCTTCCCACCCTATTCCCCTCATGCCGGACCGTCGTATAAAGCATTTCACTGCATGTCGTACCCTGTATGTATGTGTATGTGATGAATAAAATTTGATTTGAAAAAAAATTGATTTGATCCTCTCACACACATATACACTCATTCTCACACACACACACACACACACACACACTCATTCTCACACCCACATACTCATTCTCACCCACACACCCACATATACAGTCATTTATACACACACACTCTAACACACACACACACACACACATATACACTCATTCACACACACACACACACACACACAAACCCACACACATATGTCCGATGCAGTAACATGCTCTGGCCCCATCCCAATGTGACGTGGTGATGTAGCCTACAGCAGGTTATGGTCGCTGAACTGCTGGATGTCCGAGTGGTGCTCCAAAAACAATGTGGGCTTCATTAATAATTGGAGCATTTTTGAGGGCAAGGCTGGCCTGTTAGGGCGGGACGGTATCCATCCCACTCGGGAAGGTGCTGCTCTCATTTCTTGTAGTATAGGTAATAGTCTCAGAACAGCACTAGTTAACAAGTGACTGTCTAGAGCCAAGGCCAGGTAGCAGACAGACAGGCTAAACCGACCGCCTGCTAGCTGCACAGAGTCGCCACTCAGGATCCACCATATTGAGACTGTGTCTGTCCCCGAGCAAAACCAAAATATAGGAATTATCAGAAAGTCTCTCTTAGTAACCTGATTAACATTAAATTAAATAGGACTGAACGCACAGCAGCACCTCTGATCTAAAAATAGGATTGTTGAATATTAGATCTCTCACGCCAAAAGCGCTGACTATAAACGAAATTATTACCGACCAGGAGTTTAATATAATGTGTTTGACAGAAACATGGATTAAATCGAATGAATATGTAGCATTAAATGAAGCGAGTCCTCCTGGGTATAGTTACATACACCAACCCCGTCTAAATGGCAGAGGAGGTGGAGTCACAGCTATTTATAATAATAATCTAAACGTCACACAAAAGACTAAACAAAAATGTAAAACATTTGAAGTTCTTTACACCAACATAAAATATTCAGTGTCCGAAAGCAGGTCCAGTCAGTTAATTCCACTAATTATTATTTATAGACCCCCAGGGCCCTACTCTGATTTTCTGCAGATTTCATTACAAATTTAGCTACTTCTTTACACAAAGCATTAATTGTTGGTGACTTTAATATTCATTTTGATAATCAGGAAGACTCCTTAAGAGCAGCAGTTGTGTCCATTCTAGATTCAGTTGGAATTAATCAGAATGTTATAGGACCCACTCATAGTGGTGACCCACTCTCGATTTGTTGTTAACATTTGGATTAAAAATAAAAAACTTAGTCATAATTCCACAGTCTGAAGCTATTTCAGTCCATTATCTCATCTCGTTTAAAATTTGCCTTAGTCACTGCATTTCTACCTCACCACGTTACCGTGTTAAGCGTACTTTCACGTCAGCTACAGCAGCGCATTTTATTAATTATCTTCCCGATATTACGATATTAGACAGATCTCCATCAGACCCCGCAGAGCTCGACTGGGCCACTGAACATCTAGAAACAACGTTACGTTACACTCTAGATGATGGAGCTCCCCTTAAGAAAAAATTAGCACAGTGGTATAATGATTATACACGCACCTTAAAACAGACCACTTGAAAATTAGAACGTAAATGGCGTCAAACAAAATGAACAGTATTTCAAATAGCATGAAAGGAGAGCCTCTTAAATTATAAAAAATCTCTTAGTGCTGCTAGATCAGCATATTTCTCCTCCCTCATAGAAAATACCAAGCATAATCCTAGATTTTTATTCAGCACGGTAACAAAATTAACATGAAAATAAAAGCACTGCACTAACATGCACACCATCAATAGGTAGTAATGATTTCATGAACTTTTTTAATAATAAAATTGAAAACATCAGGCAAGAAATCCAGACGGTTAATATAAATCCAAATTATTTTACAAGTAACCCTGTAGACAGCAGTGTAATTATAACGGACAATCAACTACAAAGCTTCACTCCTATTCATGAGAGTGACTTAATTTCATTAATCTCCTCATCAAAATCATCAACCTGTATTCTCGATCCCTTGCCTACTAGTTTCTTTAAACAGATAGCTCCAGAGGGAATTGAACCTGTTTTAAAAATAATAAACTCTTCCATTAGCACTGGTTATGTACCAAAATCCTTCAAACTGGCAGTTATCCACCCCCTTATTAAGAAACCTGACCTTGACTAGTTCTGCTCACACCTACTTATGAATAACATTTTTGAAATGTATCAGTCAGGATTTCGGCCTCATCATAGCACAGAGACGGCGCTAGTTAAGGTGGTAAATGACCTGTTAGTGGCCTCTGATCAGGGTTTTGTCTCCTTACTTGTTTTGCTCGACCTCATTGCAGCTTTTGACACCATTGATCACACTATACTGCTTGCTAGACTTGAGAACGTTGTAGGAATAAATCAGAATCAGAATCAGAATCAGAATCAGGTTTATTGGCCAAGTGTGTTGACACACACAAGGAATTTGGTTCCAGCTGTTTGTTACTCTCAAAAGTACAGACATAAATAAAAACCTATACATGACAAAACAGACACAACAAGACAAAAACAGACTATACAAGACAATACAGACAATATGAGACAGTATAGACAGTGTGGGTAATAAATAGGGATACAGACCAGTAATGTACATAAAGTGTGGGAGTGCATGGTGGTGCAAATGACAGTATTGTGTGCCAGGTATGATGAGATAGTTTACTATAAAACTTTGTACAGTATATAGAAGCAGAAGCAATAGTGTGTGCAACATATACAGATAATGTGATGAGTGACAGTTCTGTGCAGTACTCATAGATATGAGCAGGAATATAATTATGGTCAGTTGTTAGTGAGGGTGATTGCTTGGGGAAAGAAACTGTTCCTGTTTCTGGCAGTTTTAGTGAACTAAAGTTCTGTAGCGCCTGCCAGAAGGGAGGAGCTGAAAGATGTTGTGTCCAGGGTGTGAAGGGTCATTAATGATTTTTCCTGCCCGGTTTCTGGTTCTTGTATGGTACAAGTCCTGGAGAGTGGGCAGGGGCACCAATGATTTTTCTGCTGTTTTAACAGTTTTCTGCAGTCTGTTTCTGTCCTGTTTTGTTGCTGCTCCAAACCAGATGGTGATTGATGAGCACAGGACAGATTCAATGACTGCAGTGTAGAACTGTATCAACAGCTCCTGTGGCAGACTGTACTTCCTTAATTGCCTTAGAAAGTACATCCTCTGCTGGGCCTTTTTCAGAATCGAGTTTATGTTTGATTCCCATTTCAGGTCTTGGGAAATGGTAGTGCCCAGAAACTTGAAGTTCTCCACAGGGGACACAAGGTTGTTGGATATTGTGAGGGGGAGTAGTGTTGAAGGATGTTTCCTAAAGTCCACTATCATCTCCACAGTTTTGAGTGTGTTTAGCTCAAGGTTGTTCTGACTGCACCATAGCACCAGCTGCTTCACCTCCTGCTTATATGCAGACTCGTCACCATCTTGGATTAGTCCAATGAGCGTGGTGTCATCTGCAAATTTCAGGAGTTTGACAGTTGGGTCACTTGATATGCAGTCATTCGTATAAAGGGAGAATAGCAGTGGGGAAAGGACACACCCCTGAGGAGCACCAGTGCTGACTGTCCGAATACCGAGGTAACACCTCCCAGTCTCACCTGTTGTTTTCTGCCTGTCAGGAAGCTGGTGATCCATTGACAGATGGCAGGGGGTATAGTAAGGTTTAGGAGTTTGAGTGGAGGATTCCCGAATTATTGTATTGAAAGCGAACTAAAGTCAACAAACAAAATCCGGGCATATGTTCCTGGGCAGTCAAGGTGTTGCAGAATGTAGTTTAGCCCCATGTTGACTGCGTCTTCCACCGATCTGTTTGCTCGGTATGCAAACTGGGGATCCAGCAGCTGTTCTGTCACCTTCTTTAGATGGGCCAATACCAGCTTTTCAAAGGTCTTCATGACGACAGATGTCAGAGCGACAGGCCTGTAGTCATTCAGTCCAGTAATGGAGGGTTTCTTGGGACTGGGATGATTGTGAGAGTTTAAAGCAAGAGGGACCTCACACAACTCCAGTGATCTGTTGAAGATAGAGGTGAAAATGGGAGCCAGTTGGTCAGCACATGCTTTGAGACAGGAGGGGGAGACACCGCCTGGGCCGGGAGCCTTCCTTGTCTTCTGTCTCTGAAAGAGCCGATACACATCCTTTTCACAAATCGTGAGCGCAACTTGAGTGCTGGAAGGAGTTGTAAGAGAGGAATCCAGAGGTGTGATGGGGGCAGACATTGGGCTGGGTTGGATGAGAGGTGTGAAGATATTGTCCTCAAACCTGCAGTAGAAGGTGTTGAGGTCGTTAGCCAGGTCTTTGTTTGCTTCAGTGGGGAGGGGTGGTCTCCTGTAGTTTGTGATATTTTGCAGGCCTTTCCACACTGATGCAGGGTCGTTAGCTGAAAATCTGCTTTTCAGCTTTTCAAAGTAGCTTCTTTTGGCTATTCTGATCTCCTTTGTCAGTTGGTTCCTGGCCTGCTTGTACAGAGCTTTGTCCTCCCCTCTGTATGCCTCTTCCTTGGCATGTCGAAGTTTTTTCAGTTTGGCTGTGAACCATGGCTTGTTGTTACTGAACTTGCAGAAGGTTTTGGTTGGCACACACATATCTTCACAAAAACTGATGTAGGATGTCACAGTGTCAGTCAGCTCATCCAGGCTGTCAGTTCCAGCCTCAAAGACACTCCAATCAGTGCAGTCAAAGCAGTCTTGTAGTTCCTGCTTTGCCTCACTGGTCCATCTCTTCACTGTTTTGACTACAGGCTTAACAGATTTTAGTTTCTGCCTGTATGTTGGAATAAGATGAACCAAGCAGTGATCAGAGTTCCCTAAAGCTGCCCGGGTACAGAGCGATACGAGTCCTTAAGAACGGTGTAGCAATGATCCAGTGTGTTTTTCCTCTTGTCGGACAGTTAATATGTTGCCTGTATTTTGGAAGTTCTACTGTTAGTTTTGCTCTGTTAAAGTCTCCAAGGATAATAAAAAGAGAATCCGGATGTTTTTGCTCCAAGCCGGATATTTGGTTTGCCAGGTTTTGCAGTGCATCATTCACGTTGGCCTGAGGTGGGATGTAAACTCCGGTCAGAATGAATGAGGAAAATTCCCGCGGTGAGTAAAACGTTTTACAGTTTATTACCAGTGATTCCAAGTTTGGGCTGCAGTATTTATCCAGCACTGTGACATCTGTACACCAACGTTCGTTAATGTAGAAGCAGATTCCGCCGCCTTCGTTTGCCCGATAGCTCCGTTACGCGATCCGCTCGGTGTAAGTGAAAGCCCGAGAGAAGTAATCCGCTGTCCGGGATTGAGTGACTGAGCCAAGTTTCAGTAAAACAGAGAGCAGCGGAGCATGCAAAATCTTTGTTTGTTTCGTTAAGAAGAGTTAGTTCGTCTATTTTGTTCGGCAGTGAGCGGAGGTTCGCCAGGTGAATCGACGGGAGCGCAGTTCTAAATCCCCTCTGTCGTAGCTTCACTAGCACGCCGGCGTGCTTCCCCCGCCGGCGTCTCCTCCATGTGCCATAGAGAGTGGCTGCAGCTCCAACTAAGATCTCCAAATAACTTTCCGGGTTTGTAAAAATTGTTGAAAAAGTGTCTGGAATGAACTCCCCGATGTTAAGCAATTCTTCTTTAGTGTAAGTTATTAGGGTAGGGTAACTAAACACACAGACAATAAACAAAAAGAAAGAGAGTACTAGAGAGAGTCGTGCCGAGGCTGCCATCCGCGGCGCCATCTTGACCACGTGGGAACAGCTCTCTCTTGGCTCAGGTCTTATTTGACTGATCGCTATCAGTTTGTTGATGTAAATGGTGAGTTCTCCACACTCTATGAGGTAAAGTTTGGTGTTCCTCAAGGATCTGTCTTAGGCCCACTGCTTTTCTCTTTATATATGCTGCCTCTTGGTGAAATCATTCATAAACATGGGATTCGCTTCCATTGCTATGCTGATGACACACAGATGTATATTTCAGCAAAGCCAGATGAGAGAGATCAGCTTAACAATGTTGAGAAGTGTGTAAAGGACATTAGACAGTGGATGCTTCATAACTTTCTTCTGCTCAACTCAGATAAGACGGAAGTACTTTTACTAGGACCACATGCAGCTAGAAGTAAACTTTCTGATTACGTAGCATCTCTAGATGGTGTTTCTGTTTCAGCATGTACAGCTGTCAAAGACCTTGGTGTGATTATTGACCCGAGTCTTTCCTTTGAGTCTCACGTGAATAATATTACCAGGATCTCCTTCTTTCACCTTAGAAATATTGCTAAAATTAGAAATATGATGTCGTTACAGGATGCAGAAAAACTAGTTCATGCTTTTGTTACTTCTAGATTAGACTACTGTAACGCTTTACTGTCTGGGTGTGTGAGTAAGTGCATAAAAAAGCTTCAGTTAGTTCAGAATGCAGCAGCAAGAGTCCTCACTAGATCTAGGAAATACGACCACATCACCCCTGTTTTAATCAGTCTACACTGCTCCCAATTACATCTCACACTGATTATAAAATACTATTACTGATGTATAAAGCACTTAATGCTCTCACGCCGCAGTATCTGAGTGAACTTCTGTACCAGTATGATCCTCCACGCCTACTTAGATCAAAAGGTGCTGCTATCTGTTGGTACCTCAAATAATGAAGACTCCAGCAGGGGGCAGATCTTTCTCTTATAAACCCCACAGTTATGGAACAGCCTTCCAACCAGTGTTCGGGACTCAGACACAGTCTCAGTGTTCAAGTCGAGGTTGAAAACTTATTTATTTAGTCAAGCCTTTCATCAGTAGATTTTTTTCTTAGGTAAAGGAGCAGATCTGGAGGGATCATGGATATAGAGTGTTTGGTGAACTGGTATATTTGTATGCTGTCGTCCCCTCACATTCACACGTTCACTCAGGTTTGTTGACGGTGGTGTGGTGGGTCGTCTCTTATCCCAGAGATCCCTCATGTCTGTATTACCTTCTGGTTCTCCCTTTTAGTTATGCTGCCATAGCGAGTCTTGCCGGAGTCCAAACTGCACAGTGACATTAACTTTCATACACCAATAGGGACACTTAATATCCTTCTCTTCCCGTCACCCTCCTCTCTCTCTCTCTTTCTCTCTCTCTTTCTCTCTTTCTCTCTCTCTCGGTCGAGTTAAACATGCTCCTGAGGCTCCAGTGACCACTGTTCCTGCCCCTCTCCCCTCTGTGGATCTTCACACTTCTGTGCAGCTTGGGACGTCTCTCATCAACAAATTGGGTGGTTCCATGTAATTCCGGAGTAGAACGGGTGCTTTGAGGATGGACTGGACTGTAGTTAATGTCAACAGTCTGCTACACTGACTCAGGAATACAGTTCGCTTCTGATCATCATCACTGTACCCCGCAACATTGTATATCTGCTTCAAATGGACATTTGGTGCAACCCAGATGAGGATGGGTTCCCTCTTGAGTCTGGTTCCTCTCAAGGTTTCTTCCTTATGCCATCTCGGGGAGTTTTTCCTTGCCACAGTTGCTCATCAGGGACAAACATACTTACAAAGAACATATTTACATTTAATCACCACATTATCTGTGTAAAGCTGCTTTGAGACAATGTTCATTGTTAAAAGCGCTATACAAATAAAAATGAATTGAATTGAATTGAATATACACTCATTCTCTCACACACATATACACTCATTCTCTTACACATATACACTCATTCACACACACACACAAACACACACACACACATATACACTTAGTCTCTTACACACATATACACTCATTCACACACACACACACACACACACACACACACACATATACACTTAGT